>NC_143584.1:165818522-166121436 GCF_048544385.1 Mastigoproctus giganteus | reverse complement strand
AAATTTCCTATAGTTCCTCTTTCTGCGCTGTTTTGCCTTTTTCCAACCTTAGCATTGAAGTCCCCCATAATAATAGTGTAGTGGGTTTTCTGCTCATCTAGAAGACTCTCAATTTCAGTGTACATTTCTTCAACCTCTTCATCATCATGGCTCGATGTTAGTGCATAAATCATTATAATCTTTAGCTTGTACCTCTTAGAAATCTTGAATATTAGTCTTGACACCCTTGGTGATGTACTTTTGAATTCCAAAATGTTGTTTTTAATTTTATTTGTTATTTTATTATTTTTATTATTATTTTATTTTATTTTTATTTTTTTGGCTGGTGCAGCATAAGCCAAAGGCTTCCTTGCAAAATCTTTATGGACCAGAAACCCAACTCCACCTTCACTCCTTTCACTGTTTTCATTGGTGTACAGCAGATTTCCACTTGATAAACTTATAAGTGATTCATATATAACCTCTTATATAAACTGCCTTATATATAACCTCTTTAAATCTGGACAGGAACTCACATTCAAAATCGACTTTCTAATGTTATTTCTTGTACAATACATTAATGCTGTAAGCACTATTTGTAAATCAGCTGGTAATTTTCCAGACACCACCTGCAGAGCAGAGCATCAGTTTGATACTGTTCGACATACTCTTGTAACAGACAAGAAAGCAAATCTGTGAGCCTGCATTATATATTTTTTAATCACAGTTTGTTATCCTATGGAGCCACACTATAGCTGCATAAGTTATAATAGGAACAAACAGGCAATCGTAAAGTAAATTTAGAGCTCAGCTTCTTATGCCTTAATAAACTCTTATTACTCTTCTTAAATTGGTGTAAAGAGTACACACTTTCTCTTTTAAAAATTTAGCATGTGGGACAAAGTTTATTCACTCTTCACTCTCCTATCTTTATTCCTAAGTATTTAACAACAGCATCATATCTTATTGTTATTCCTGTTTAATAATACAGGAAAATATATATCAATTACCAATTAACACATGTCATACATTTATTAATTAATAACACATTACTAGCTAATTTTTATGCATTTAGCTCTATCCCATTCCCTGTTCATCACCTTTATTTAGGTGATGAACAGGGGTCCTGAAAAAAGGCAACACAGAAGGCTTTACAATAATAAAAATAGTTCTATGAGTTTGAAGTAGGATAGTGAATAGATGTTGACTAGTTGAGCAAGTGTTTGGACTAGTATTAGTATTAGCAATGGCCACATGGTGCAAGGAAGCCTTTGGCTTATGCTGCACCAGCCAAAAAAATAAAAATAAAATAAAATAATAATAAAAATAATAAAATAACAAATAAAATTAAATAAATAAATAAAATAATAATAAGAAGAAAATTTTAAAAAATATATATATAATAATAATTAATAAATAAGAGAAAATGGACAACCTAAGCGTTTCCCTCCTCCTGTAGGTAATTATCCAGCTGACCTTTGAATTTCCCTAAATTCTCAGCCTCTACCACCCATATAGGTAACTTATTCCAGTAATTTATAACTCGCTAGCTAAAATAAAACTTGATGCAATCTAGTCTAAACAACTCCCCCTGTAACTTGAAATTATGGCCCCTAGGTCTAGAATCATTTATAACCGTAAAAATTTCGTCCTTATTCATTTTGCTTATGCCTCTCAGAGCCTTAAATACCTCAATCAAGTCTCCTCTAAGGTCCCTAGTTTCCAAGCTTTGCAACCTACATATTCGAAATCTTTCCTCATATGGACGACCTTTTGTCGATTTCACCAGGCAAGTTACCTGTCTCTGGACCCTTTCAAGAAGAACAATGTCTGTTTTTAGGTGCGGTCTCCATATCTGGACACAGTATTTCAAGTGTGATCTAACAATAGCCTTATATAATGAGATTATGACGTCTTTATCTCTACTAGCGATTGTTCGATAAATCATCGATAAGACACCATGGGCCTTCCTTGCAACCTGTCTACAGTGCTCAGAGAACTTCATGTTTGACTGTATCGCGACACAAAGTTCCTTCCCTCCACTACTGGCTTTAGTTCAACTCTGCCAAGAGTATAAGTTATTTTGGGGTTACTGTACCCCAGGTGCAATACCTTACACTTTGCTGGATTAAAGCATAGCTGCCATTTTTCTAACCATCCCTGAAATCTATCAGGTCATTCTGAAGAAGCTCTGCTTGGTGGCGATCATTATCTACTCTACCAATCTTACCATCATCTGAAAATTTAGACATCATGCCCTCTATCCCTTCATTAATGTCATTTATGAAAATCAAAAACAACAGTGGTCCTAATACTGATCCCTGGGAAACCCCACTTCTTACATCAACCCAATCTGAGGAATAACCATTTAGCATAACCCTCTGCCTCCTGCCCTGAAGCCATCCAGCTATCCATCTAAGGATTTTTCCCTGTGATTCCAGCCTATAAAATAACTGCTCATGTGGAACTGAGTCTAATGCTTTGCTGAAATCCAAATAAACAATGTTGAAATTATTCCCAAAGTCCAGCTGTTGAGTGACCCCATCAAAATAGTTAACCAGAGCAGTTAAAAATGATTTTCCCTTTACAAAACCATGCTGAGTATCCTTCAGAATTCAATTTCTATCTAAATGATCCTGAATTCCAACTTTGATCATTGTCTCCATGATTTTCCCTACTACTGAAGTTAGACTAACTGGCCGGTAATTTCCCACTTCACTCTTAGAACCACCCTTGTATATTGGAGATACATTGGCGCTTTTCCAATCCAACGGAATCTCCCCAGAGTCTAGTGATGCTCGCATAATTAGCCTCAATGGTTCAATGCACTCACTTGCCGCCTCCCTTAAGATTATAGGGTATATATGCCATCAACCCCAGTAGCATTATTGGCCTGCAGACTCAATTTTTTTTCATGAAATAAACATGTAATATTTCAATGTCATTAATTACATTTTTTTCAACTTCACTCCCAGAATTTATCATTGACGTGAAGGGTTTTTCTTCTGTAAATATTGATGCAAACTAACTGTTGAGTTCATTTGCAACTTCAGCTAGGGTATCTAATACAATCCCACATCCATTACATAAGGGTCCGATCTGGTTTGTCCTTCTCTTTGCATTTATATATGTGAAGAATTCCTTATTCTCCCCCTCTTTGCTCTTTTTGCCAGCGATTTCTCATAATCTGCCTTTGTCAGCCTAAACTTTTCTGTGGCACAATTACTAGTTTGTAAGAGGGGGGGGAGGAGTATTACAGATATCAATTCAGAAAAAGCAGTGTTTATTGAAATATATGGTACCCCAAGACCTTTCTCTCTCTCTTGAGATATTTTGGGACACCATCCCAGATATCGAAACAGTATTGGTAGGGTTGGATTTCAGATTTTTACAGCGTTTAGACAAAAAGTAATGCCAAGAGTGAAAAGGAAAACAGGTTTTTCTGAGTGCAAAAAAAAAAAAAAAAAAAAACGTTATGTGCTTATGATAGCTACAAGAGAGAGATCAAGGTAAGAGAGATCTTATTATTAGATAATATGCACCAAAATGCTGATATAGACAATAACAATTTTTTTACATTTATTACCGGTTTATCACAATTAATTGAACTATTTCTTTGTATTCATTATTTAAAAGTAACAAAACTATCAATGAAAAGTTTTAGAACAAGGATCGTTTTACAACTTTTGTTACAGTAAACAGCAATATATTTTTCATTGCAAATCTATTGCATTTATCAGTGTCAGTATTGGCAAATGATGTAAGGAAGCACCATTATCATCCAAAATCATTTAAAAAGCAATGAATTATCTTTCCACATTGAGGGAGGTAATTTAAAAATGTGAACTATTGAAGCCTCTGCTTGAAATGAACAGGGAGGTTTCTTTTAAAACACTCTCAAATTTATTCTTATTTTCTTTCCAATGTCTCCAAGGATGATTGAAATTTCTAACCAAATTTTCCCTGCTTCTTCAATTGCTGCTCAAAAAAAGTCCCATTTCTTCAATTCAGTTACAGAATTAGGTATCCAAGTAAAATGAGTCTCCTTGAAACAGTGTTTCCTAACCAAAAACAAAAAACAGTGACCTAGCAGCACCAATAGCTACAGCAAACATAGTATCCAAAGCATTGGCAACTTTTTTTTATATAGAATCAAAAGTTTCGGCATAAAACAATGCAGTGTGTAACCAAATTCACTATCTTGTCAGAATGGGCTCTAGTAGAAGAGGGAGGTTACATTGTACATCTCTGAAAATAGCTATGCAGATAAGAACTTTTACGAAGATCTTTTTTAAACAAAAAATAATTTAACTTCACTAAAATTCTTCCGGTTTTCTATTGGAAGAATTTTACAATTGTTTCTAAAAGTCTATATAGTCTAAAAGTCTATAAAGTCTAAGGCACGGGCAAAGCAAATAATTTGGATTAGATTTGGATAAAAAAACCTGTAATGCATATTTCTTTTGTTATATACAGGCTAGTTTCAATAACAAAAATGCAGACTTGTTTTTTTAACCACTTGTCGATTCTCTGTCAGACCATAATAACTGCAATGGATTGTTCACAAACCTTGCAAGCAATGCAGATGAGAAAGTTCTTTATCTAATTGCATACTACGATGTGGTCACAAAGGAACTGAATGCAAAAAATAATTTGATATCATATACAGCAATACCTCGCTTAGTACGGCTTCAAACAGCATGGGTTTCACTAAAACACGGTTTTCAATTAAGTTTAAATCAAAAATTTACTGTACATATTAAAACTCATTAAATAGCCTAGACATGTATTCTACATATATGCTGCAGTGTTCCTAGGAATTCATACATATATGCTGCAGTGTTCCTAGGAATTCATACATGTATGCTGCAGTGCCAACTCTATTGTCTCACATGCACATGTGCCAATAGCTTCCCTCAGGGAGTCACTGGCAAAGTGCAACAGTGTTCAGTATTATTAATTCCATCCTGACAAGACGACATGATAACTTTTCATTTCACAATTTATTTTTTACCCCTTTAAATACAATCAAAAATATATTTGCATCTTGGCTAGAAATTGCTGCCAAAAAAACATGCATTCTGTTTGGCAGCATGTTTTGCCCCATTCGGCAAATTATTTCACTGGTTTTGAATTACGAATTCAGACAATTGCCAAAGACATTGTGAAGATCGGAAGAGACTTGGGCTTTTAAACTTTTTGACACTGTCAATGTACATGACTGCATTGACTCACATGCAAATGACTTAGATGATGCAACTCTCCTTGAAATTGACAAGCAAACTGCATATGAAGAAGAGGAAAACAATTCTGAAGTGGATAACACTGAAGTGGCACCAAAAAAATTTTCAACAGAAGAACTGGAGAAAGTTTTTATTGGGGGGGGGGTTGACATGGCCCGCAGGGTGATTATGAATGGAGATCCAGATGTTGAATGTAGCATCAAGATACGGCAAATTTTACAAGATGGGTTTTGATGCTATGAATGTAAAACTTGTACGTCGAGAAAAAGAAGAGACGACTTCACCAGACTTTATTATTGAAATACATAAATAAACAATAAGACTTTTTTCTCATCTCTAATGATGTTAACTTTCATTAATAAAATTTTTGCAATATTTTTAATTTCAAATCCTTTTAATTGGCTATCAAGTGCAAATTGTTTATAGATTTATTATAATTTGTTTATAGACTGTTTCTCTGGTATGCATTGAATTAAAATCCATTATAATTATACCTCAATCAGCATGGTTTCACATAACATGGAACAGATTCAGTACCAATTATCAGTGTTATGCCAGGTATTGTTGTACTTGGATTTTAGGAAAGCTTTTGATACTGTTGCACATGGAAGACTGCTCTACAAATTGGAGCAGCATTAAGGGCAAGTTGCTACTATGGATAAAAGGATGGTTAAGTGAGAGAAGACAGAGAGTGGTAATCAATGGACATGGCTTTCAGTGAACTAATTTTATTAATGGAGTCCCCCAGAGTTCAGTGTTGGAACCCTTGTTGTTTTCTGTATTTATTAATGATACTGATGAAGGCATACTGCAACAGGATCTAGAAAAGTTGAGTGGATGGGCTGAGAGGTGGCAACTGAAGTTTAACATTGGCAAATGCAAAATACTGCATATAGGTAGCAATAATTCCAGAGTAACATACCAACTGTGAAGTACTACAGTCAGGAAAGTGGAGAATGTAAAGACTTGGGGGTAATTGTGTCAAATATGAAGTTTTCAGAGCAGTGCAGACAGACAGACTGCAAGAGTAGTTCATGGGGTCTTAGTAGTAGTAATGGAGGCATGTGATGCAAGAAAGCAAGCATATGAGGTTATATAGCATCAGCCAAAAAAAAAACAACAATTTCACATATCCATTGCCTCTAAGAGTTTGTCCATTTCCTCCTTGAATTTATTTAAGCTATCAACTTCCACAACAACAAGTGGAATCCAACGCATTTGTTCCATTCCACTTTGAGTTATATAATTATTGATTAATTTAAAAAGTTCTTCAGCTGTTGTTCTCGTTATTAGGGGTTTACAAAACAAAAAATCTTCACTGGCGGTGTCATTAAAATCACACCTTACAAAGCATGCTAAATTGGCATTATCTGCTATGTCTGTACTTTCATCCACTTATAAATAAAGAAATTGACATCTTTGAATGCACTTTATGAGAGTTTCTTCAATATTATTCACCATTTCCACAATTCTATGCTTCACCATTTTATTTGATCAGGAGGGCCCCGGGAGCCAAGCGTTCTGTGGACAAGTGATTCTAGTGCATTTCTGAAAGCATTTTCTATAAAAGCATTTAAGTTTCAAATACTGTTTTCTTGATTTCTATATCTGAGTAGCTCTTTCGCACTACAAGAAGTAGGCAGAGGCCCAGAAAGGAAATCCACCTTTCTGTTTCTTTTTTATTAGTACTAACTTACTAACTCAGCCATTTGGTCACCTCATGGCACTGCTCCTGCCTCTCCGTGGCAGGGCTGGAAACCTGGGTGGTAAAGCAAACCCCCAGGGCCAAAAGGAGCAAAACATGGATTTCGACAACTTTCCCCTGATCCAGACAGCAAATCCAAATTCAATGGATTTGCACCAACCGAATGATGACACAACCAACAGAAAGAGACTGAAGACAGATGCTTGAAGAGTAGAACATCCAAGTTTTCTGATCTTGCATTCTTTAACAAATCAGACCATAGGTAATTTATCGCCATTTCTCATACAGAAATGTCTGGAAAGTGTAGCAGGTTCCCTGAAAATGGTGAGACATCTTAAGGCTGGTGATCTACTGGTTGAGACCACCAGCTCCAAACACTCTGAGTCCCTTCTCAAACTCGCCACATTTGGTAGAATTCCAGTCAAGGTGTTACCACATGCTGCACTTAATACCTCCAAAGGTGTCATCTCAGAATGGGACCTAATGAATGTCTCAGAGGAGGAAATTGTAAATGAATTGCAAGATCAGGAGGTCACACAAGCGAAAAGAATTATGCTGAAGAAAGATGGTGAACTTATCCCAACTTGCACTATCATACTGACATTTAGTTCACCAAACCTACCTTCATTGATGAAAGCCGGGTATTTGAACTGCCGCATTCGCCCTTATATTCAAAATCCAATAAGATGTTATAAATGTCAGAAATTCGGACACTCCCAAACGGTCTGTCAAGGTGATGCTGTATGCCCGAACTGTGGCTCGAAGGAGCATGCCCAAGCTGATTGTAAATCACAGTCCTCACTCTGCCCTAATTGTAAAGGCAACCCAGCCTTCTCTAAAACATGTGACCAGTGGAAATATGAAAAGAAAATCCATAAGTACAAGATAGAAAAAAAAAAAGTCTCATTTTTAGAAGCAAGAAAACAAATACAGCAACAGATGCCAAAACATACATATGCTGATGCTGCTAAAAGATTTCATACAATATCAGTTCAGACTGATACATAAATTCCACCAAGCATCTCTATTTCTGAATGGGTTTGATATATACTCTCTTCCATACCTCAGTCCTCAAAGCAACAGACTTCAAACAGATCCAGTAACATGCCAGTCACAATACTACCTGTTGCTCATGCAACTTCTATAAGACCTACTCAAAGAGAAAACTCTAATCCCATCAACAAACAGCATACTGAATCTTCTTCCCATATGAACACAAATTAGACTTGCAATCAAGAAGAAAATTAAACCATTCTGGAAATCCATCCAGAAGACAAAATAGATACCAGACCTGTTTTTTCAAAAATAGACAAAATGAAAGTTGACTGCCTGAAATAGACTTCCAAAAAGCAGACAGACATATTACCATTTAAATCCAAACAATTAAAAACATTATTCAATGGAACTGCAGAGGCTTTCGCTGCAATATTGATGACATCCACAAGATAATTATGAACCATAATCCAATTGGAATCTGCTTACAGGAGACATATTTAACACCTCAGTTGTCTCCCTCGATAAAAAATTATACTCTCTTTCGGCAAGACAGACCTGCTACCATTAATGCTCATGGAGAGGTAGCCATACTCATAGACTCTGAGTCCTTTGTAAATGCATTCCATTACAAACTGCTATTGAAGCTGTTGCCATGCAAATAGCAATTGGCATTACTCTAACACTGGTTTCTATCTACCTGCCGCCTAGTTATCCTTGTACCTTTCAAGAACTTGAAGATCTCATTCTGCAGTTACCAACCCCTTTCTGTTTACTGGGCGACTTCAATGGACACCATCCATTGTGGGGATCTCCCAATGTAGATGCACGAGGACAACTCATTGAAATGCTTATCGACAGACAAAATCTAACCATATTAAATACTGGCTCACCAACTTATCTCCACCTCCCAACAGGAACAGTCTCTGCAATAGACCTCTCTATCTGCTCTCCGATCCTCTTTCCTAGTATTGAATGTACAGCTCTGGATGATCCACTCAACAGTGAGCACTATCCAATAATCTGTAAAATACAAACTTCACACTGCACAACTTCAGAAACCAGCACAAAATGGAAATTTTCCAAGGCAGATTGGGCAAAGTTCACATCTCATGTCTCCTTCGACAATCAGGCTATTGAATATCATCCAATTGCCAAAGCTGCCAACCATATTACAAAACAGATCTAGCAGCTGCATCTATTGCTATCCCACAATCACAGTCAAGCATCCATAGAAGCAGAAACTATTGGTGGAATGAGGATTGTAAGAATTCAAAAAAAGAAAAAAACTGCTTGGAATTTATTCCACAAATATCCTACCACTGCTAACTTTATAAACTACAAGAAACTTAGAGCTAAGGCCCACCATATTAGGAAGAAACAAAAAAAAGACTCTTGGATTTGATTCAGAACTGAAATTAATAAAAATACTGACGTAAGAATTATATGGAGAAAAATAAGGCAATTAAATGGAAAATTTCCTCCATTGTCCTCCCCACTTATCACCTGGAATGGGCTAGAGCTGTCTACTCCTGCAGAGATTGCAGATGCCCTAGGGACAGTATTTTCACAGTTATCACTAATCAACGGCATACGAACCATCATTTCAGAAGATTAAGACCTTAGCCAAAAAATCCCATCTGAATTTCAGAACCAAATCCTTTCTACCATACAATCAACCACTCACTATGCTAGAACTTCAAGAGGCTCAATCTATTGCCCTGATAGAATATACTACATAATGCTACAACATCTAGAAAATAAATCACTATCTTCGCTACTGACCTTCTACAATCACATCTTCATGGAACATTCATTCCCCAGTTCCTGGCATCACTCTTTTGTACTGGCAATACCCAAACCAGGGAATGACTACTCTATTCCTAATAATTATAGATCCATTTCTCTCACCAGCTGCTTAAGTAAAACCCTATAAAAAATAATACACTGTCGACTAACATGGTACCTAGATTTCCAAAATACGCTATCGGATAATCAATTTGGTTTCGGAAAAAACCGATCATCCTTGGATCTCATGATCAAAGCAGAAACAAATAACAAATATCAGGAATGCATTTATCCAAAATAAACATCTCGTCATGACATGTCTTGATATAGAGAAAGCCTTTGACAAAACTTGGCGTTTTAGTATCCTAAGAGATCTTCATTCCCTGGATTTGAGAGGTCACTTACCTTACTTCATACAGAATTTTCTACAGCAGAGGACCTTTCAAGTTTGCTATTAGCAAGTCCTTTCCAAAACATATATACAAGAAGAAGGAGTTCCTCAGGGCTCTGTTCTTAGTGCAACCTTGTTTGCAATAAGAATAAATCAGATGACCAAAATTATTCCCAATACAATGAATTCACACCTTTATGCTGATGACCTGACTGTATCTTGCAGTTCGCAAAACATGAGCTTTATTGAGAGGCAACGGCAAACATCAATTAATAATATCGAACTATGGATGGCACAGAATGGCTACCGATTGTCTTATCAGAAATCAAGTGTCATTCATTTCTGTAACAAATGAAAGATGCACCCAGATCCGGAAATACACTTAAGAAATCAACCTATCAATGTTGTGAACAGTGTTCGTCTCCTTGGTGTGATTTTTGATAATAAACTGAACTTTTCAGAATACATCAAACATCTACCGACTGTTTGCCAGAAAAAAATGAACTTACTAAGAGTTATCTCTTCTACATAGTAGGGTGCAGATCGTTACGCCTTACTTCACTTGTATAGAGCCCTAATCAGATCTCGCCTTGATTATGGTGCCCTGGTGTACGATTCTGCTAGGGAAAGCATGCTAGCATGGCTTGCCCCTATTCAACATTCTGCCCTCAGGATTGCTGTTGGTGATTATAGAACATCGCCAGTACAAAGTCTTTATATCGAAGTGCATGAACCTCTGCTCAGCCTCAGGAGAGAGAGAGAGAGATGTTACTCCTGAACTATGGGGCCAAAATTCAAAGTCTAACTGCTCACCCCATTAGTCCAATACTTAATGATCCACAGTTCTCAATGCACTATAGAAATAAACCTAGAGCAGTTCAACCTACTGGCATCAGATTGCAGGCATTATCACAAACCTGGAATATACATCTTGACAAAGTCCTCCAAGATTCAAATAGTGCAGATCCTCCATGGTCTTCTATTAAACCATCCCGTGACAGCTATTTCCTAAACTGGGAAAAACATTTACTTGCAAATATCAATAAATAGCAACTCCATACTGCTCACACACAAAATTATCCAAGTTTCACAAAAGTATACACATGGATCAAAGTCTGAAAGTGGAGTCGGGGCTGCAGTCATCTTTCCCTATAACACCATCTCTGTTTCTCTGCCCACTGAATACAGCAGAATTATGAGCCATCAAGCTTGCCTTAGAACATATTCTCCATCCATCCAAAAAAAGTGTAATATATACAGACTTACAGAGTGCACTTTTAGTCTTGCAAAATTCCTCCTCACCAACAGATCCTGTAATAAAAACAATAAAAACTCAGCTGATGCATATTCATGAACACCAGAAAGTAGTCATCTTTTGTTGGATCCCAGGCCACACTGGGATATCAGGGAATGAAAAAGCGGATTACGCACCAAAACAATCATCCAACATAGCGTCGTCAGATTGCTACGTTCCATATATTGACTATAGATCCTATATAAGATATGTATTTAAGGAACAGTGGACACTTCTATGGCAAGCTTATCTGCAGAACAAGCTCCTTCAAATAAAATCTGAACCACAGTTATGGGCTTCCAGTTTCCATGTAGACAGAAAGGAAGAAGTCCTCCTATCCAGAGCATGAATCAGTCACAGTCACCTCACCCATTTCTATCTACTGACTGGAGACGATCCTCCGAAGTGTATGCACTGCAACTATTTTCTCACAATGAAACACATTCTCGTTGATTGTACACTGTACACTGATGCCCGAAAAGCCTCATTCAGTATTCTTCGAAATCTTCAAGAACGTTTAACTCTTCATATCATAGGCAATGATGCAAATCTTCCAGAATTTTTCTGCTTCCTAAAACGGACACAGCTATATGACTGCCTCTGACATGGTTTTATTATCACCATGTCTGACCTCCATATCATTGATAGGCACAATATGGCCCTAGTAACCCTTGCAGAAATAACAATACCAATATTTGATAAGGAGAGTAAATGTAGCTCATTTTCTTTCTTTTTATAAAGGGGAGATGTAATTACTTTTTGTGCGCAGAAAGTATTAACTTTTCACCAATAGTATGAGGTTATCCTGTCTCGGCTATTAGTTTTGCAACTTCATATGAAGCCATAACAAAGTCTTCATTGCAACATCTCAATGAAACTGTGTTTACAAAACTTTTTCTAGATGAAATATATTCCTTTTATTTATTAATGAAAAATTCCTTTGGCTTATTTGAGTAACTGAAAGTGACCTTTAAAAAAAAAAAAATATATATATATATATATATATATAGTTTAGTTTAATTTAGATGCTGGGAAGAGAGGCCGAGAGTTTTGGGCAAAATTAATTTAGATGGTTAAATTTGGATTGTGTGGGACTGTCACTTGCATAGTGGACATAGTAGTGGATACTGTGTTTTTTTTAATGTGGTGCCAATGGCTTCCCACAAAACCCACTTAGTGGTATTGTGAAGCTGCAAGACTGCAAGACTGCAAAGCCAGATGGGTATTAGTTGTGTTGGGTACTGCAAGTTGTGCATTGGCATGTTTGTGTTGTTCATCTGGCTTAGTTACTGGGAGGTGTGATCACCAAGGAAGGCACCTCCCAGCATCCATTCACGGCACGAGGAGCCAGGCTAGGACAGAAGAGGGACATTTACCAAGCTGGCTCTGCTCTGGCCAGGACAAGAGCAGAGGTGGTCTAAAGAGAGGAATAAAACACATAGGATAGAGAAGAACAGGTAAGATGGGTGGGATGATGAAGAACAGGAAAGGCATCTTTCCTGGAAAGTGTTGAGAGTGAACCTAAAGCAGGTGAGAACCCTGAAGAAGGGTGGGATAGGGTGCCAAAAAAATTAAAGGATGACAGGCAGAGAAAGCCATAGTGTTTGCAGGGCAATCATTGAATACCTGCACAGGAATGGCCCAAGGGACTTGAGCGAAGCGGAGGAACCCACAGAGGGCAGTATACTGTCAGCACAAAAGAGGCCAGTACAGCAGAGGTGAATGGCAAGAGCACCGGCTGAGTGAAGCAACAGAAGTGACAGGCACAGGCGATCAATCCAGGTGGTCTGAACCAGCAAAAAGAAGCAAAGCCAAGAAATAGTGGTGAGAGCATGAGCACCTGTGATAAGAGGCATGGGCTACAAAAGGAATATTGCATCCAGGATAGTGCAAACAGTCACTAAGTGTCCAAAGTAGTTGCGTTCGTGGTGCATATAGTCTTTGCCTTTGAAAGGTGCAGCAGCGTTGGAAGACAATTTTATCATAGGAGGTCAAGGCTTGCAAGGCTTCTTTGGATACGATAAGCTAATGTTCAGGTTGTAATGCCATGATACTCAGCACTTGCAGTATGTTCAGTCTAAGGTCAAGATAGATTAGACAGATGTTCGTGACGTGGTTCCAAGTTTCCTCATCCCCACAAGAACAGAGCACATCTTCCTGGATTCCCAGATCCCACAATTTCCTGTTAAAATTCCTTGTCATGTGAGGAGAAAAGTTGTCTGTGGGTTTGGATTCAGCCATGAAGTGGTTGTCTTATTCATGATAGTCCTATTGAGAAAAAATATTCTGATAATTTCACCTTTTGGGTTTGCTATCCACTTGTTCTGCCACCAACTGACAAGAGCCTTCCAAATACATTTGCTCTCGTGATGGATATCGGTGTCTGTCGTGGTTCTGATATTGAAAATCTCTGCAGTTTGATTGTGATTAACGGCATGAGAGAGCCTACAGTAGGCAAAGTGGAGGTTAAGGGGGGGGGGTTCTCTTACAGGGAAACAACCCCTTGACCTCAACTTTGGATTTGAAATGTAATAGTAGAAGTTGTCTCACAAGCCATGGAGAGTTGAAGAAGGACGGTTCTCTGCATGTAAAGAAGTTGCTAACTACAGAGGTTTTATCTGTATGGTGGAACCAAACCTTACAGGAATAATTTCACTGAAATGATCTGAGTAAATGTTGACATCGGAAGATTTGAAACAGTAATCCAACCAAGGAAAAGAAAAGAAAAGAAAAGAAATCTCGGAGATCATCCCTTTTTGTATTCTTGTAATGCCAAACAGAAAGGCTCCATTGCAGAAGAGACCATCACCAAGTTCTCATCTGAGGTGCCTAGAGGACCATTCACCTCAACCATGTACTGAGAATGGTTGTTTGTGAGAAAAAGATCAAAATTGATTGAACTGGGTTTTATTGGTGCATTAGCAACTAAGGCTAATGCACCAAAACCAGGTGATATAAAACAAAACAGCTAGGCTCTCAGTAACCTAATGAATTAGGTCACTATGTCAATATATATAACAATATAGGAATAAAAAGGTATAAAATATATAACAATAAATAAATATCAATAAAGAGTAAAAAAAAGTGAGTAAAAAGGTTTATTGATTTTAAATAACTAAAAACAGCAGACACATGGTCATTGTCAGACAATATCTGACTGAGTGTATATGGCTCAGCCTGATGACAAAAGTGGTAAAATATAAAGCATGTTCCAGACTAAAACATGGACAGGACACCCAATTAAAATGTGATGAGTAGTTAAAAAGGTGTCACATTCTCACACATAGGAGAGTCATCTGCCCTCAGCAGGAACACATGCATCAGATGACTGTGTCCTATGCAGAGGTGCAAGCTAGAACAACTTCCTCCCTGCACAGACTAGACTGCCAGTGTTGCATAACAGACTTTATATGATACAGCTTGTTTGTAACCAGCCCATGCCAAAATTGTTGCCATTGGGAAAGTAATGTAGAGTGTTTCACCTGCCTGTAGTCTGTATTGGGGACTGACAGGCTACTGTTGTTGTGGGGGGGGGGTTGCAGTAACCTGGCTGCAGCGTCATTATCCCCTTTATTCCCGATAAAGTACATAGTATACTTAAAGAGTCAATATACACCACACACCTCTGGTACTTGTGGGTTTTAATGCTATCCAAGGCTAGTTGTATAGCATACAAGCAGGGCCAGCCTTACAGTTTTGGAGACCCTAGGCAAAAGTTATTTTTGGGCCCTAGACAAAATATTTTTCTATGAGTTGTAACATTTTTTATATTTTCACTTATTGTATAAAATAAATAATATAGTTAGGATTGAATTTATTAAAAATTTATTTAAAAGTTTTATAAAAAAACAATTCTATAATGTAAATGTCAATATAATTAATTTTAAATAGACAGCTTTCTTGCTTTTTTGTTTGCAAATTCTGCTATTATTTCACTATAGTCTAAAGATTGACAAATTTCACTTTCAATTGAAATGACTGATAGGTCTACCAATCTTAGCATTAGCATTAGCATTAGTAGAGGCATTTGATGCAAGAAAGCAAGCTTATGCAGCATCAGCCAAAAAAAAAAAAAAAAAAAAAAAAAAAAAGTAACATAAATAAATAAAAATAACCACTTCCACTTCACCCCTCTGTTCGTTCGAAATACCTGTCCAGCTGAGCCTTAAACTTATTTAGGCTATCAACTTCCACGACAAGGGATGGAAGTCTGTTCCACCCACCAACCACCCGCTGGCTAAAGGCAAATTTCCGCACATCTATCCTACATCTGTCTTTCCTCAATTTGAATTTATGCCCTCTCAGGTGATTTTTCTGAGCTAGAGGAAGAATCCCATCAGCATTGAGCATGCTCAAACCATTCAAGGCTTTGTACACCTCTATCAGATCACCCCGCTGGTGCCTAGTTTCCAGACACTGTAATTTGCAAAACTTAAGCCTTTCTTCGTAAGAGAACCCCTTTGTCCCATTCACCAATCTAGTTGCCCTTCTCTGTACTCGTTCCAGCAGCTCTACATCCTTCCTGAAATGAGGCCTCCAGGCCTGTATACAGTACTCTAGGTGTGGCCTGACCATTGCCTTATACAAGGGAATAATCACCTCCTTATCCCTGCTAGAAAAATTTCTATATATCATTGACAATACACCATGAGCTACTCTTGCAGCTCGTCTGCACTGCTCAGAGAACTTCATATCTGCCTGCACCACCACCCCCAGGTCCCTTTCATTCTCTACCACTGTCAGTGTAGTACCACAGAGTTGATACGTTGCTCTGGGGTTGCTGTTTCCCATATGTAGTACTTTACATTTGTCAATGTTAAACTTCATTTGCCACCTCGAAGCCCATCTGCTCAACCTTTCCAAATCCTGTTGCAGCAGCATAGTGTCAGTAGTGTCCTTGACAACCCTGCCAACCTTTGTATCGTCTGCAAACTTGGACATTAAGCCTGATATACCATCATCAATATCATTTATAAATACAGAAAACAATAAAGGCCCCAATACTGAACCCTGAGGGACTCCACTAATAACATTAGTCCACGATGAGCAGTGTGCAGTGTCCATTGATTACCACTCTCTGTCTTCTCCCCCTCAACCACCCCTTTATCCATAGCAGCAACTTGCCTCCAATGCCACACTGCTCCAATTTGTGCAGCAGTCTTCCATGTGCAACAGTATCAAAAGCCTTTCTAAGATCCAAGTATATAATATCAAAGTTATTCCCTGCATCCAGTTCTTTTGTGACTGCATCATAGTATCCAATCAAATTGGTCAGGCAAGACTTCCCCTTAACAAAACCATGCTGTGTCCTAGCTATAACTGAAGTCTTGTCTAGATGATCCTGCAGTGCTTCTTTCACCAGTGCCTCCATTAATTTTCCGGGAACAGAAGTTAAACTCACAGGTCTATAATTACTTGTGTCAGCCTTTGATCCCCCTTTGTGAATTGGGGTCACATTTGCACATCTCCAGTCAATGGGTACCTCCCCTGAGTCCAAGGAAGCTCTCATAATTATGGCTAAGGGTTTGCTTACCTCCTTTGCTGCCTCCTTTAATATAACTGGATAGATCCCATCCACCCCAGGTGCCTTTCTTGTGTTTATCTTCAACAATTTCTCCTCCACTTTGCTCTCAGTTATTACAAGATTCTCTAGCTTACTGCTAGAGTTGAATACACCTCTGGCATTCCCCTCGCTGAATAACTCCTCATGTGTGAATGTCGATGCAAAATATTCATTTAGTTTGTTAGCTACCCGAGCAGGGTCATCAACAGTTGACCCATCGATCTCAAGTGGACCAATCTGATTCATCCCCTTCCTTCTAGAGTTTACATAAGTAAAGAACTCTTTGCTGTTTTTCTTCGCATCCCTTGCCAAGGATCTCTCGTAATCTGCCTTCGCCTGCCTAACCTCCTTTGTAACTTGGTTACAGATCAACTTGTATCTATCATAGGCATCCGTGTCACGTGTTAATTTGTATGTATCCCATGCATTTTTCTTCTCTGCCATATGCCTCATTAGTTCATCTGACAACCATTTAGGCCTAAACCTTGAACAATATTTCTTAGTTGGTATGTAAAGCCTAGTAGCTTCCACGATAAGTTCTTTGAATGCTTCCCATTTTGAATTTGCTGTTGGCAATATCATCAGTTGATCCCACTGTATAGAATTTAAATACTGTCTCAGTCCATTGTAGTCGCCTTTACGAAAGCAATACCCCTTCCCTTTACCCCTAATGGTAGTTACCTCTTTGAGTAACTCCCACTTCAGCACACTGTGATCACTGCCACCAAGTGGTTCATTTATCTGCAGATTCTGAATGCATGAAGAATCACTACTGATAATCAAATCAAGAGTATTACTCCCTCTAGTTGCCTCCCGAACATGCTGATGTAGAAAACAATCATCCAATAAATCCACAAAAGCCTTGCTACTGTGTGAGTGACCAGCCCCCAAATTCCAGTCAATATCTGGGAAATTAAAATCCCCCATTATAAGACTCTCTGATTTACTGGCCCACTCTATTTCTCCGAACAGTTTCTTATTATACTCATCAGAGTCATTAGGCCTATAGCACACTCCTACTCTCAATTTTGATCTCCCAATGCTTATGTATCTTTCTTGAATCATTGTAGACCTCAGAACTGATTTTATTAATTTTAAATTTGAAAAACTACGGTCACCAGAAGCTACTGTCATAGGAATGGTCAATAGAATTTGTAGAGCGATAGAGGTATTTGGCAATACCTCATTCAATCTATTGTTAAGTATGCATTTCAGTACCTTTTAAAGGTGATAATTGTGAAGGTAAAACATTTGACAGGGTCCTAAGCTCAGTAAGAAGATTTTGGCCATCCAAGTCACTCTCAGCTCCATTTTCTGGATCAGATAGAAACAATTGCAAATGATTACAAAACTTTAGCAGTTCTTCGTCGCTTAAAACTTTTAAACTATGAATATCAAATAAAAATCCGATTGATTCTTTAAATTTTTCCAGCTCTTGAAATCGTTCAGTAATTGAATTATTGCTTGATCTAACAGTACATTAAAGAATTCTACCTGAAACTGTTTTTTAGGATCCCAGATTATTTCATCTTCTGCCTCAAAAGAGAATTGCTTTTTGATACGTCTACATTGGACTGACTCGGCAGAAGGGAAAACAGCTTCTTCAGGAGACATTTCTAATTCATTAGCTAATTGTTTGGCTATTCTCTGCGAAGTTTGAAACCCATTTTCCTTATAACATATTAAAAATTTCTTTGTCCTTTCCAAAAGTACCAACACTATCTCTAATTGCACATGCTCCCCTTGAAAAACTTTGCTCACAAGATTCACCTGAGTTAGAATATCATACCAAATGCATAGCATCACGAGAAATTTAAAACTTTTAAGTTCTCTTGCCAGGGAAAGAGCTTCTGTTCAGCATTTGAAATCGACAGTTGTTTCAGAAACATCAATTAGTGCATCATAAATGTCAC
The DNA here is from genome assembly GCF_048544385.1 of Mastigoproctus giganteus. Lineage (NCBI taxonomy): Eukaryota > Metazoa > Arthropoda > Arachnida > Uropygi > Thelyphonidae > Mastigoproctus > Mastigoproctus giganteus. The sequence goes on along the minus strand of NC_143584.1, from coordinate 166,102,567 downwards.
CTATTTGGAATCTAAGAGCTTTGACACTTTCAACCCTGCATTCCCATCTTGTTTCTGATAGTTCCTTGATTGTAAGATGTTTTACATGTACCTTTAAAAGATTCCATATTTGTGTAGATGCAGAAAATAATACGTAGATTTGTTGTATAACACCAAATAATGACTTCGCAGAATTTGATGACCCAGCCATGTCACATAAAATCAAATTCAAATTGTGGCATCCACAAGAAACATAAAATGCCCTCTGATTGATTTTTCTTACTCTTGCTTGTACTCCTTTGTTACAACCTTTCATATTAGAACCATTATCATAAGTTTGACCGCGACAATCGGAAATTGGTAAACCTAGTTTTTTCAACTTTTCCAAGAAAACTTCTGTTAAGACAGATCCTGTTGTCTCATTAACAGGTAAAAATCCTACAAACCATTCAACGATTTCTACAGATTTCCCAATCATGTCAACGAAACGTATTACTACAGTCATCTGCTCTTGATGGCTAACATCCGGAGTGCAGTCTAAAATCACAGAGTAATATTTTGATTTATTTATACTAGCTGTTATTTTTTCTAAGAAGTTCTTGCTAATTAGATGAATAAATTCATTTTGCATTCTTTTACCTAAGTAATGATCATGAATTTCAGAATTGTTGATTCTCCGAATGTGTTCACCTAAAACAGGATCAAACTTCGCAACTAATTCCACCAGTCCCAAAAAATTCCCGTTGTTAAGAGCATGCAGCTTTTCCTCGCTACCACGGAAAGCCATGTTTTTCTGTGCCAGAAACTGTACGATAGCTTAAATACGTTCTAGTACACCGCGTCAATGTAATTTTTCTTTCGCGATCGATTTTGCAATTCCTTATCAAGTGTTTGATTTTTGTTTAAACGATTTGCAAACTCAATCCATTTCCTTTGTGACTCTATGTGTTTTGTTGAAAATTCATGTTCTCTTATCAGTGTAGAAAGGTTCTTCCAGTCTTTAAATCCAATACTTGAAAATTTGTTTTTTGAATCAGAAAACAACTTGCAACAGAAGCAAAAAACAGTCAAGATTTTTAGAACAAACCAGCCAACGACGGTCCATTAATTCACCATTTAAAAGTTTCCGAGTGTAGTACGACACAGAAAAGTGCCTATTATTCTCATCCAGAGGAAAATCAAAGTTAATAACCCTATTTGGACCTTTATCAATCACAAAGACTAGTTGACTATTATTCAGAGGTACTGGCCACATACCAATATCACTCCAGTCAAGCACACATGATTCTGATTTTTCAAACTGAGTTTCTGTTAAGGATGTAGATGGAACTAATGTCATTACTGGTGATTTTGTAAGTGGAGTTGTTTTCAAGCGTTCTTCAAATCGTGAAGCTTCAATGGTGTTTTTTTTTTAATCCAATATCTTCTGTTGTTGCGGGCAAATACTTAAAAATAGCACCTTTTTGTCTTGAAATCAATGCTTCCTGCAACATTTTTCTTTCGTTTCTGTGCACCTGATTCAAACTTTCTTCCTCCGATGTAAGACATTTAAGGGTGTGTTAAATCAAATAAATTAAAGGAATCCTGCAAAGAAAGCATGTTTAATCTAATAAAATTAAAATATACTCTTGTTAAAATTTATATACAGTAATAAAAACATTTCATCAAATACTAATGTTTACTTGCAAGAAGTCTTGTTTATAATTATTTTATTACCATTTTTTATTAAATATTATTGAAATATTTCTTTACTTTTCCTTGCTAATAAACTTAATTCATTTCAAAATCGTTTTAAAACAGGATATTATACGAATATGTTGAATTCCTAACCTTTTTCCGTAGTTATTGATTTTATAAGAATATAAATGATAAATATTCACGTCAAAAAAAATTCTATTACAATTTTTTTTAAAGAAATGAATGATTTCTAGGTAATAATAAACTTGGGAGAAATTTCATTATTAATTGGAAGTTATTTTTATTTAAAATAACATTGCGAGGAACTTTATAAATATTTTATAAGTTTAGTTTCTTCAAACTGTTCATTGACACCTAGGTAGGCGTTCCTTTCTCCTGAAGGACTTTATTATTAATAAGGAAATTAAATTAATATTCGGACCTTCCCTTAAACTACAAATTGATCTTTCTGGATCTTTCGAGGAGTATCTTACCACTGATGAATGCGGATTTGCGATTGAAATGTAATTCGATTTATTTAAAAAATTGTGTCTCAAAAAGAAGACCGAATCATTAATTTTATTTTAACCATAGGAATAGCTCATCATTCCTAGATGATTGTATCATCGCGAATTACCAACAGAGCCACATTTACCGTAAGGCACAAGCTGGGGTCCTCACTCTCGACAAGGCCTCGCTTTAAAGCGCTCAATAACATCTTTATGAAAAACAGTCTAGTTACCAGTGGCGTAACTATCGTTGTGCAGGGGGGTGCAATGTACTCAGGCCCATGAAAGGGTAGTTAATTACAGTTTCGGTTAAGATACTTATTCATAGATATTTAATGAATTAATTTACTACGAATTGTTATAGAACAGTAAAATGAGACTGATCATCTGAAACAACCTCCTTTTTCAAGAAGGGTTTGGGAAATATTCTTAGAAATGCATTTCTGAGAAACTCTTACACAAGTCTTTTCATACATTGTTTCACACATCTGAAAAGTGTGAAACAATGTATCTGTGACATCTGGAAACTATTAAACGGACCTACCTCCTACCCTTCATGTGGCAAAAAGGGAAAGGTTCTAAAGAGCCCTTAAAGCAACCCGAGATCCTCTCTCTCTCTACCTATGGTCACCATTTTTGTGAATTTGGAAAGGAGGCAGTAAAACAAATGAGGGAACGTTAGAGAAAAGAAATGTTACGATTTTTGTGAAAAGAAAATGTGGCAGAGTTAACAGTAATTCCATTCATCCAAACACTGTTATTACTCAGTCATCATTATTTAACCCAAGAACTTGCATTTGCCTCTGTGACTGGGGGTCCCCTTGAATTGGAGGCCCTAGGCAGCTGCCTAGCTGGCCTATGCCTAAGGCCAGGCCTGCATACGTCAGCTGTATATATGCTGCAGTCGTGGGGAAGTTTCCCAGATATCGTTTTATCTGGTTAGATAGCAGCAGATCTGACAGATGACTCAGACTTCAAGCCATCAGTGAAAACAGGCCAGATGTCACCTAGCCATAGTATTCAGCTTGGTGCAGCATACAGTTGTTGGTAGACAGAAGATGGGGGGGGGGAATGGCCTTAACCCAATTTATAATGGAGAAGTTGCAGGATGGTATACGTGCATGCCAGGGTCGAAATATTTGCCTTGGTGACTGGGCAACATTGTCTACCGTGATATTAAGCTCTCTGAGCAGCTGTTGGACACAAATACCAAAGGGATGGTTGTCAGTTTGACGGGTGTTATAAAGAGCTTCCCATAATAGCTCGAAAACAGATGTCCACATAGGATTGTCTGGCAGGGATTTCACCCTTTTTATTAAGTATATTTTAATGACAATTGCTTTTGTTGGAGCAGTAGTGATAGTTCACCTGCTTCGAAATATAAACTCTGGACAAGGTCTAAACTGGGTGACTGGGTCTAGCCATCATAATATGCTGTTTCTTGCTGTTGCATACATTTGAGATCCATAATCTAATTTAGATCAGACAAGTGCACAATAGGGGCAGAGTAAAGTGCAACGATCTGCTCCCCACTTATTTGATGAGATAGCACATAGGAGATTCAGTTCCTTTGTGCACTTTGTCCAGAGTTGATAGATATGTGGAAGGAATGTCAACTTATCAAATATAAGGCCCAAGAATTTTGTCTTGGGTGCTACAGAGATGTTGTTTTGTCTGAATTTTAGTTCTGGTTCAGGGTGAATGTTCCGTTTGCAATAAAAATGTACGCAGATGGTCTTCTGAGGAGAGAACCTGAAAGAATTAGCCATTACCCAATAGTTGATGTGGTCAACGGCATGTGCAATTGCCTTTCAATGACCCTCATATTACATGACTGTGAAAAGTTGTCAATGAAGAGGGCAATGTTTACAGTTCGAGGAAGTTATTCAGTAATAGAATTAACTTTGATAGAAAAAGCTTAACACTGGAATCTGATCCTTGTGGAACTCCCTCTTGGAAAAAAGAGTGAGAGAGAACAGACCCAATATGAACTTAGAAGGAGCAGTTTAATAAAAAGGGCTAAATGACCCCTAAGGCCAAGATTATAGATATCTTTTAAAATTACAAATCTCCAAGCCAATGTCATACACTTTTCATATAAAAAAAAATTGACACCTGGTGCTCACATTTCAGGAAAGCATCTTGAATAGATGTTTCTAGTCTTATTAGATGGCCGAGTGTTGACCTGATCCCTCAGAAGCCACATTGTACTTTGGAAAGGAGGTAATTTTCTTCAAAATACCACATGGCTGTGCAATTGCAGTTGGATCTGCAATTGCATATCCATTATGTTCTAGGATCAGTGTATTGTACAATGTGTATGTGACCTTCATTTTGCAGACTTTATCCCAGATGAGCTTAAGTGACATTGTGTGGGAGATAGAAGTGAAGCTGATCCCAGATTCCTTCTGACATCTAACATAACATGCTTTAGCACATGCATGTTTGAAGGCAATTAGGTTATTTGTGGTGAGGTAATGGCAAAATATTCCCCATGCTTTTTGTTTTCAACCTTTCTTTCCATTTCCATTCCACTTTCTTTCCAGTTCTTTCAATTTCCATTCCACCATGGTTTTGGAAAGTGTGGAAACCGTGTTGGAGCCTTCAGAATTGCAATTGCTGCTACTTGGACAACTCTTTCTGTGGTGTACATAACTGCATCATTGACTCCTGGCTGACTGTGATGGTATTAAACATTGCCAGATGTCTGAAGGCAATTCAGTCAGCGTGATCGAGCTTCCACCATGGTAATTTAGATGGGTAGCAGTGTCTCTCGTTGGAAAGGGTGGATAATATGGGGAAGTGATCATTACCATAAAGGTTATCATCCACCTCCCATATACAAAGAGGAAGAAGTGATAGGGAACATATACAGAGCTCTATTGCAGTAAATGTAGAGGTAGACGTGTGGAAGATGTTAGAACCCACATTTAGGAGTGCCAGATCATTGTTTTCAAGCATACGCTCAATAATCCAACTCATCCTATTGATGTTATTGCTACCCCACAGAGTATCATACCATTTAAATCCCCTAATAACAGACTGCTACAGCCTCTAAGGTGGTGGTTAGTGGCATAGGCTGGAAAGGGGTGTCTACCCAGAAGGATGGCAACTCCTCTGTGGGTAGGTCCAACCCAGCTCTGTCTTTGCACATAATTGAGCAATTACATAAGTAAGGGTCCTCATTTGCTTTTAAATACATCCCCTGCAAGCAAAAGCAAGTTGGCTCATTCTTAAGCAGAAAGAGAAATGCCTTGATGTCATTATTTTGATGGAATTCACAGCAGTTCCATTGTAAGAATTTGAATGTGGCCATTTTTAAGATTTATTTGGTCTGTCTGGTGGCTTCCAAAGGGCTGAGAGCTTTGTTTTCTCAATCTTGGATTTAACTCTCTTTGGAAAGAATAGGCATTGGCCTGTATCCATCTCTTCTTCTTCTGCAAAGATTTACAGGACAGATTTGTCCTGTACCTCCTTAACTTCTACTTCCATTATTTCTTGCAATTGTACCTTTACAGTTTTTTTTTTTTTTTTTTTTTTTAAATTCTTTACCACTTTGTTTTGGAAGTGGTGGAGCATTAGGAGGTACAGATATTGAAGTGGCAGCTGATTGATCCTTCTGTGTAGATTTTTGTGAGCTTAACAGGTAGCGTGCAAAGGGCGTGAATGACTCTTTTTTTTGGTATAGTTATTTCTGTTTGGGTTCCAATGGATCATCTCCCTGCTACCATCTGGGTGTAGGTGGGTTTGTTTATATTTATAGATTTCACAGTTTTTCTTGCCTCCTGATAAGATATGTTCAGCTCTGCATTAAGTCATTCAATTTCTTTTTCTTCTTTCCACTTCTGGCATGTTTGTGAGTAAGTTGGGTGTTTTCTCTTTGGTAGCTAATGCAGGTAGGGTTCACGGCTGAACGTTATATTGTTTAGTGGTCCTTTGAAGCATATTGCGCACATTCAAGGGTTCCAACATACCATTTGCAAATGTCCATATTTCTGGCATTTAAAGCACTTTAGAGGATTTGGAACGTATGGACGTACCAGACAATTAATATAACCATCTTTGATTTCATTAGAAGTCAGTCAATTGAATATTAGGATAATATTTTTAGTGGGAACAAGTTTCCCATCCCTACGCACAGAAATTCTTTTAGCAGCAGTCACTCTCTGTGGTTTTAGTTCAGAGCAGATTTCCTCCTCAGTAACCTTGAGATGGTCCCGCTCTGAAATCACACCTCTCGACGCATTGAGTGTTCTATGTGGTGTTATGATTATCGGTATTCCTCTGATTGATGTTGCTCAGCACGTCTGTCATTTTTGGAAATTCCCCAGAACGAAGCCTCTCAACTGATTTAGAAGAACCTGCTAACCCCTCTAAACTTTCTATATAAAAAAAAGGGTGACATCTTCCTAATAGGTTTTTCGCTGTTATCAAATGCATGATTAAAAATCTTGGGAAGGGCCCTGATGGTATTTCAGTTCTGGGTCTCTTTGTGGCATTAGTTTTATCTGTCTCTCCGTCTGTATTTGCAGATAGGAACTGTGCTGGGATCCCTGAAGAAATAAGTTTATCAGGATTCATAATTTTTTAATGTGGTTCAGTGCCAGGGCTCCCCACCCACCACATAGCCCAAATGGGATGCCCACTACCTGGCAAGCAATAAATGCACTTGGGAGTAGGAAGCCAGGGCTACCCAGACACCATACCAGCACCACCACAACCAGCCTGAATCCTTTTCCTCAGACCATGAGGGTAGGACCAAGGATGAGGGGACCTCACTGGGAAGTTTCCTCACCACATACAGATGCCCATGTCAAGGGGAAAAAAAGATCAAGAGTGTTGGCTGTGTGGTTAGGATTGTTTGGCTGTGTAAGGTTATTAGTAATTGCAAAAGCCTCAGTATCTTGACCAGCTGGTTCCATGTGACTAGAAAACAGAAGCCAGCTGGAGTTGTGAACATTAAAATCACCAATGAAAATTACCTCACTGTTAGGAAAGTTGGACTGGAGAAGTCAAGTTTCAAAGAGTACCAAGTTATTAGTGAAGTTGGGAGAATGATGGAGGAGACAGATGAAAATTTGACAGAATGAGGTAGAGAAATTTTAAGCCAGAGGAGATCAAAAAGAGGACATTCCAAATTACTAAGTTTCTGACAGGGAATATCCCTGTCATATGTGCAAGTACCACCTTTGAAGTGAAAGGAATCATACAGCAAATAATCAGGACAACTGAGATGGGCAGTGGTTGAATCAACTGATAGTTGAGATTCTGTCAGTAAAAGTATGTGAAATTTGGCAGACTGTAAGTGGAAATGGATATCATTGAAATTGGAACTGAGACCGCATATATTTGTGAAATGAATGAGTAAGTGTTTGGGAGGTTTATTTCTTTTTGCAGATAAGTTTCTTCTATTAGTTTGACTATTCATGATGTATTCAATAGTAAGAAAAGATGGGGAGGACATGTTGTATCAAGTTGTGAAATTTTTGGATATGGTGTACACACACACACAGCAAGAATATACCCAGCTGCTTGGCATAATGTGGCCTCAAGAATGCTCCCCATTTATACATACTCGGATTCCCTCCAGTCACCATCTGGAAGAGTAGAGGCAGCGAGATTATTCACTAGCTGATCTGGAAGACTCCTAGAGACTTACAATAGGTTTGGTCTGGTGGACTATCTAGCAGTCGGCCGGCAAATACCATTTTAGAGCTGTACCCTCAAAATGTAAGGAAACAGATCTTGCCACAATATCCATCATAACCTCAAGACATCAGTTATATTGCATGATGGGAAAGTTGCCTTAGCTTTGCTTTGGTGACTAAACATGGTTCCACCACTTCAAGCCTCCAATAAGCAAAGTGGTGGTATTGCACTGTTTGAGTCATCTGCCACTTAGTATTGCCTGGTAACACAATCGGATGGCATTCCTCCTTGTGGGGGTGGACTCCACTTCCGGTATCCTAGGTGCCATATTCTTGGTTGTCACAGAACAACCGGACTTCACCAAAATTCGTTCCACTTGACTTGAGTGTCACCTGAATATCAGTTCCATCAGCATTTTAGACTCCCAGGTGCCTAGCTTGACATACCTGAGAGAATGTCTGTGACAATCTCAAGGACCAACAAAAATGTGAAAAGAAAATAGGAGTATGCTCTGGAACACAAATTTTGAGAACAAATGGAAAAATTCCATCAGGACCTGGAAACTTCACATCATTTAGACTATTCAGGATACTTCTAATTGCCTTCTTTCAGAAGACCACCACAATTAGCATTCAGTGATATGTTTAGTATGGTAGGAGATTTATCAAGATCATCAATGCAAGAGTTAGAAATTATAAATAGACAAAAGTTGCAGCCAGAGAGCAGAAGGCTTGACCAACATCTGGACAGGAAGCTAGTTTACTACTTAGCCTGTTTGAAATTGATTTAAGCACTGATTGAAACTTTTTTTTTTTTTTGCAATTGCTATGAGCTTTAGAAGATGCAGAAATTGAAGCTGGGGATTTGGATACAACACATTGGCAATATGCTGAGTTCTTATTTTTGTTGGTGAAGCAAGGTTTAGATAAAGGATGAGATTTATAATGGAGTGAGGAATAAAAGAGTTCATCTATACAAGGATAAGTTTCCTGACGCAATCTGAGCAAACAATAAGATCAGAAGTTTTAAACAGTAATAATGAACTAGCCAGTTCAAGGGAGCAGAAAAAGATGGCATCGAAAAGTTAGAGTGATAAAAAGTATTAAGGCCTATATTAGATGCAAATTGATTTGTAATAATATCACAGAAAAGGTTAAGGCAGATCATGAAAAATTGCTGGCTGAGAGCAAAGATAAGGACAAGGAGTTTTTCACTTATGTGAATACAAAGAAGAGAAGAACACATCACATTGGATTCTTGTGTAATGGGTGCGTGGTTAAGTCTTAGATAATTTACTGTTACAGATTAGTTGAATAGGAATTTGTGTTGATATTTACAGAAAACTCTTCATGGCGTGGAGAAACTGTGCAAGTGAAGCTGGGAAGCATGAAATTTAGCAGTATTGAAATTTCAGAAGATTATTAAAAACTTTTGAGCCCAAAGGCAAGTAAGGCTCCTGGAGTTCATGGCATTACTCTATAATTTTGAGGATGGTGACAAGAGAGTGCACTGAACCATTATGGTTAATTATGAGGGTATCGCTAGACTCAGGTGAGATTCTCTTGGATTGGAGAAGTGGCAATATATAGCCTGTACATAAAGGCAATTCTAAGAGTGAAATGGGTAGCTGCTGGTTGATTGTTTTGGTTTTATTGACACATTGACAATGGAGATCTTTTTTTTTTTTTTTTTTGTTAGTTGTTGGCACATTGGCTTCTGTGGCCATAATGCACCTCCCAAAGTTTTTGCATTTTACTCTGATCCAAGTCTGAGGCGGGATTGAAACCCACAACCTTTGGGTTGCCAGGCAGACACTTTACCCACCTGGCTAGCCAGGTGGGTAAAGTGTCTGCACTTTGTGATCTCCACTTTACCCACCTGGCTAGCCAGGTGGGTAAAGTGGAGATCACAGTGCACCAGTCCATTTGTTATATTATGTATGTTCTCTGTATGTATATTTTATTCTCTGTATCTTGATCAAATGCATGGGAGTTAAATATTTTCTGTGGTTATATGCATTATATCTTTATTTATAATAGAGGGTAGACATTGATTGTCTGCATGAATCTGAAAATGTCACTACCGGCTGCAGAGGCTGACTTCAATTGCAGGGAAAATCATGGAGGCAATGATCAAGTGAACAATACGAGATCATTTAGATAGAAATGGAATTATGAAGGAAACACAGTTTGGTTAAGTAAAGAGAAAATCATGTTTAACTAATATGGTTAGCTGTTTTGATAAAATTACTCATGAACTAGACCTAGGAAATAATTTTTACATTGTTTTACTGAAGTTATCCAGTCCCACGAGAAGTTACTGTAAAAGATTCCCCAAGGATTGGTGCAGAGACCACTGTTGTTTTTGATTTGCTTAAATGACATTGACAAAGAGTTTAGAGGTCATGCTGTTAAAATTTGCAAGTGATGGCAAGATAGGCTGAGTAGTTAATGATCAGCTCCAAGCATAGCTTCAGCACAACTTAGATCAACTTCTGGGATGGTCAGAAAAGTAGTAGCTATGTTTTAATGCAGCAGAATGAGTCTAGAATAAGAAATGCAAGGTCTTATACTTGGTGGGGTTGAACTAAAAACAGAAGAAAGAAAGGGATTTGAAGTTATGATATGCTCAGCATATCATAACTTCATGAAGTTGTCCGGGCATTGAAGAGAGGCAGTCCATGGTTCTTATTGATGACTTATCAAACATTTGCTTGTAGAGATAGTGAAATCCTAATTCTACTGTATAAGGCAATTTTAAGACCACACTTGGAATACTATGTTCAAGTATGGAATCACACCTAAAAAAAGAGCCTCTTGATTGGGTCCAGAGATGGGAAACAACTCACCTTGAGAGATCACCAAAAAAGCATCCATATGACAAAAAACTTCAAATATTCAAGCACTAGGGCTTGGAAACTAGACACCTTGGAGGAGATTTGATTGAGGTATATAAGGCTCTGAGACATGAAAACAAAATGAAGGATGGCAAAGTTTGCACTGTTATAAATTATTCCAGACTTAGGGGGCCATAAATTCAAATTATGGGAGAAGAGATTTAGACTAGATTATAGGAAGTTTTCTTTAGCCAGCATTATTTATTGGATTAAGTTACCTGCATGGGTGGATGAAGCTGACAGTTTAGGAAAATTCAAAGGTCAGCTAGATTGATGCCTATGTGATGAGGGAGTCAAACAGGTTTTTATTTTTTAATTAATTATTTTTTGGCTAGTTCAACAAAAAACTAAGGCTTCCTTGTACCATATGGCTAATACTTACCTCTCCCCCAACGTACACGCAGTTTCAAAGCACTATTGGATTTTATTATAGTTAGTGTTTGTAGTTATATTAAAAAAAAACACTTCAAGTGCCTGATGATTTTTGGTGGAACAGTGTAGTACTTATGAAATAACAGGGCAGCTCAGGCAGTGTATTAAAGCATTCAGTTTCAGATACTTGGGTAGAGAGAGAGATGAGAGGAAGAAGAAAGTAGTATGGCAGTCCATTGTTAATTAAATAGAGAATAGGAAGGTAGAAGGAAAGTCAGTGATAGGGTTGAACAGAAGAGCACCATATTGTAAGCAAGAAGATTAGGATTATGGGGGTGTAGTAATCCAAGTGACAGCGAGATGTACAAATTTAAAAGGAGATAATGGGCAGCCAGATGTGGTGGATTAGAAGCGGGATATACATTACTTAACCAATTTCTTGAATGATCTGAAGCGACTGTATGTAACAGCACTGTAGAATGTATTACGAATAGTCCATACTTTGACATATAGAAAGGTGGATATGGTAGGTATTATCATATGAGGTGAAAATTGCTCCTGTGTAAATTCAGAATATGCAAAGTATGTCTTGAGGAAATGGTCTTCTAATTGATACAATTAGAAGTACTAATTGCACTAATTGATAAAAGGATACGTACGGTTGATCTTGATGAGTTTACCTTCCATCAGTGTCCTCAATTTAAAAGAGACACTTACAAGATAGCTAAGACATTTGTTAATGTTCTAATTATTAGTTTTTTTTTACTGAATTGAAAATGATCTATTAATTATGACCTCCTAAACATGATTAAAAAATAATGATTCAAAATAAATGAGAGAAACCAATAATAATATATTTTTATAATATTTTTTAGAATTTTAAAGGTCACGCATCCCTTGGATCGAAACACAAATGCCTATCTAGCAGATGTGCAATGTGAACATCTCTACTTTTGTCAAGCAGTTCACATTTAGCTGGTGAAACAAATGCTCTATGGCAAGATAAGACACCTGTTGCTGGCCTCATGGTGTTTGTTAAACACTAAATAAAAATTTAATACCTTGTATTAGTAGAGGCATGTGATGCAAGAAAGCAAGCTTATGTAGAATCGAATCAGCCAAAAAAAAAAAAAAAAATCCATTTCATACATCCATTCCTCTAAAAGTTTGTCCAGTTACTCCTTAAATTTATTGAAACTATCAACTTCCACAACGACAGATGGAAGTTTGTTCCAGCAATCAACTACCCACTGCACCAGGTAAAGGCAAATTTCCACACATCTATTCTACAACTGTCTTTCCTCAATTTTAATTTATGCCCCCCAGGTTCGTTATCTAAGCAAGAGGAAGAATCCCATCTGAGTTTAGCATGCTCAACCCATTCAAGACCTTATACACCTCAACCAGATCACCTCATAGGTGCCTAGTCTCCAGATGCTGCAATTTGCAGAACTTTAGCCTTTCTTGGTAAGAGGGCTCCCTTTGTTCCCCTCACCAACACTGTTGCCCTTCTCTGTACTCGCTCAAGCAACTCAACATCCTTCCTAAAATGAGGCCTCCAGACCTATATTCAGTACTCAAGGCGTGGTCTGACCATTGCCTTATGCAATGGGATAATCACCTGCTTTTCCCTACTAGTAAAATTCCTGTATATCATTGACAATACCTCATGACCTGCTCTGGCATGCACTGCTCAGAAAACTTCATATCTGACTGCACAATTACTCCCAGGTCTTTTTCATTTTCTAGCACCCTAAGTGTAGTACCACACAGTTGGTACATTTCCCTGGGGTTACTTCTACCCATGTGCAGTACTATGCATTTGTCAGTGTTAAACTTCAGTTGCTACTTGTCAGCCCATCTGTTGAATTTTTCTAGATCCTGTTGCAATAGCACCCCTTTGCGAATTTGGGATACATTTGCACATCTCCAGTCTGATTCCAAGGATGCTTTCATGTAGTACACTACCATTGCTGTCATTAACACCTTGCCAACCTTTGTATCATCTGCATACTTAGACATTAAGCCTGATATACCTTCATCAATATCATTGATAAATATATAAAACAGCGGTGGACCCAACACAGAACCCTGGGGAACTCCACTAGTGACATTAGTCCATGAAGAGCAGCATCCATTGATTACCACTCTCTGTCTTCTCCCACTCAACCACTCTTTTATCAATTGTAGAAACTTGCCCTTAATACCATACTGCTCCAATTTGTACAGTAGTCTTACATGCGCATCAGTATCAAAAGCTTTCCTGAAATCCAAGTATATTTTATCAAAATTATTTTTTGAATCCAGTTCCTTTGTAACCACATCATAATATCTAATCAAATTTGTCATACAAGACTTTCCCTTAGCAAACCCATGCTGTGTGTGAACTATTACTGCTGTCTTGTCTAGATGATCCTGCAATGCACCAATGGTGAACCAATGGCCATGAATGAAGATATGTCATGAATAGCATCATGCATAGGAAAATATGCAGGCATGAAGCTGCTCATGAACAAATTTGTTTTTTTTTTTTTTTGGTCTATCAGCAACATGTAATAGTGCAAATTGCAAATATAATTGCTTGCAAAATTCTGCACTGAAATTCAGTTCTTATTATATCAATAAAGATCATTTACCAACATTAGTTTTTTTCTGTGGCTTGTGAAAATTGAATAATGTGCAAAGTGGAAAAAGTTCACCATTGCTTCCATAGAGCAATGGTTCCAATTCTTTTGTCACTTGAGTTCTAGTTGTTCCCCTAATCTTGAGGCACACTTGAAAAGGGTTGCAGAACACGAATGTGCTGGGGCACACTGGTTGGGAACCACTGCCCTAGAGGACCCACTTTCCTCATACACATGGCAAAGTGGGTAATTGGCATTACATTTTATATTCACATTATGATAATTCCAGTTTTCAAAATATAATTTATCATTTTTTAAAATATTTCAGCTGAAATTAAGTGAGCCATCCTTCCCTATAGTTAAAAAAAAAAATTGCAGGTCCCCTCAAAAAATTTCTCTTGTAAGTATTATAGTGATTGTGATTGCTGTCTTGTCATACTGTGATGTGGAAAATACCTGTGTTCAAATATCAAGGAATGTGTTATGGACTTTTTATACACTCTTGCTGAGTTAGTCTGTCTTGAGTGAGGGTTGCACAGTTAACCTGCTCCCAAATCCCACCCATAAATTTGGGTTTTTCATTAAATAAAACAAGAAAACAAGCCACAAATATATGTAATTTACTGACACAATATACTGATTCCTCATAGCCTTAGGTTTTGGTAGAAAAACAACTATGGCTCACATAATACAGGACCTCTTTGCAGTCCACAGACATCAAAATTTTCATAATGTTACATTTACATTATCTCCCTGACTAACACTTGATTAGGTTTGCTCAACTTGTTTAACTCAGTGCACAACCATTGTAGGTAAATGACAAGTGGATAATTCTAAGTTAAACAGTGGACCCCATAGGAAGAAACTATTTCACACTATTTGGCAGTAGATTTTTACTATCATAAAAAAAAAAAAAAACCCTTATGTGGTATTGACCTCATTCCTGAACCATTGTCGTACTACAAAGATGTGTAGTTTTCAGATTTATATAATTATAAATTTCAGATTTATACAATATTTATAATCATCCTACACAAAGTTTGATCTGCTTCACCGTATAGCAAATTTATCACCAGAAGTTATTGGTGTTGTCATCTGTTTATTGCTTAACTATTTTATACAGACAGTAAAATTCTATACAGATGGTGATATAAAGGTTACAGTACATTTTTGTTAACATTCTGTCAAAGCACTCTTCATGAACAACACAAGTATAACATCTAACTGTACAATGATATGATATTATGTTTGGCTGAATGCTGCACAGCACAGAGGTTGAAAACTATTTCAATGTTTTTAGTGTATAAACATAAAAAAAAAAAAAATTTGTGATACAGGAAAAACATGCATCTAAATAACAGGACTTAAGTCATCTGCCAGCAGAGTGATTATATCCTAAGGTTGGTGTGCTGTGGTTGATTTTGATCCTTTTCATAATTAGACAAAATTAAAATTGTTTAACATATATTTTCTAACAAGGTAAATTACAATTTGAAAATAATATAACATTAAATGGCCTAACTAAATTTTTTGTTGAACCAATGAGCAGTAATTCTTATTGATTAACTAAACCTTCTAACAATGGAATTCAATTAAATTTTATTTTGTACATGATTTTTTTTTTTTTTTTCAATCTATGAATTCATAGTTCTCAATATTGTTTTTTTCCTAATGAGCAATACTATTTTATTTATTTATAAATATTTTTTATTACAGGAATTTTGTGACCTCTTTTTGACTGAAACTATTTAAGTTCTCTCTAATTTTTAATTAAAAAACCTCAGCTGCTTTTTTTTTTTTAGTTTTTTTTTTTTTTTACTAGTCCATAAAGAATGATTACCAAACAGAATCACTAGTAATATATACACATTGACACTTATCATGCAAGTGAAATAAGCTTATTGGCTAATTATATAAATAAATATAGTAATAATCTTGAATATGTTGGTTGAGGGCTTTGTTTACACAGCTTGCTTGAATTGATAAAGTTATGAAAGAGTTTTGGTAGATTGTACTCATTTTCCTTTTACTAATTATTCTTTTGTCTTTTTTGCTACACAAACCCCAAAATATGTTGGGTCAAGTTTAGATTATCACAGTAACTGGAGTAAATCTGCATTCTAATTAATTAGTAGAAGAGAAATCTGAATACAGTTAAAGAGAAGGGAATAAATAAAGTGTACAAATGCCAGTATTATTTTTAGCTTGCCATAAAATTTATAATGACCATGCTCTTTTAGTTTAAAAAGACAAATGCATATACACTGGTGGAAACAATTAAGGGATCAGTATGCAAACAATTTTGTGTAAATATGATGATATATAAAAAATATATCAACTTATTTACCTTGCAATATAATTGAAGCTAAATAACATAAATTGTAGATCATCAATTTATGTAAAAAAAATTTCAAAGCAACTCCAGAGTGAAAGAAATTGTTCATTATAGAGTTTCTTTAATGAAACATGACACATTTGAAGCAAAGTACTATAAGCTGGTAGGAACAGCTTTTGTCGCTGTTGTGGATGGTGCGTGCATGGACAATAGTATGGTTCCAGCAACTGCAGAAATATTTTGCACCTGCAGTGTATAAATAAAATCGTTATCAATGAGTTGCTGCAGAATCAGTCACCCACTCTTGGTAAGTGCTGTCTCCGGCAGTTTTTTTTTTTTTTAGGAGCATTAGCAACTAAGACCATATTGCTCCAGGGATATGCGGTGGTCTTCCCTAACCTTTCCGCATCCTCCGTATTTGGCGGTCATGGGCTCGAACCCCGGTCTAATCAAGAAGCATGTGTTACACACTGCTGCTCCTGCCTACAGAGGTGCCATCTCTGGCAGTATTTCAGGTCATCTGGACACTACAGATGAGCTGAAATACATCTTCTGGGGTATCCCTTCACTCTCTGAAGGGACTCTTCAAGTGGTAGACCCAGGTAAATCTGCTTGAGATGTCCTTTACAGATGCTTCAATATAATAATTGACAGGTGCTTGTGTGTTTCTCAGCCTGTATTTATCAGAGAACTTAGTATTTTACAACTGCACATCCATCTGAACCATGTGCTGTCATTGCAGCGACTATGAATATTGATACAATAGATTGTCTATGAGTTTGTGTAGTGATCTCTAATTGTTTTGATCAGTGTATTTTGAAAACTCAAAGTTAGTATAGCACATCAGATTCTGGCAAAATGAGAGAGAAATAAAGGAAGCTGTTTAATCAGTAACACAAAAAATCAAAACATCCCTTAAAGGGCATTCATCAGTCCATTTTAAGTTAATTTAACATTTTAGAGGCAAACTAAGTAATTGTACTTAATCCAAAATTTTTCAATTTTATATCTATTTAATACCTTTATCACTTATAAAAGTACATTATTAATCATATACTCTTTGAGAAAGAATGACAATAGTTTCCTAAATAAATTTCAACAACAACACTGTGGAAATTTTTCCCATAACCAATTACTATTGTCGTATGATTTGTTGATAAAACTACATGATTTTTGTTCCTTACTGGTTTTGCTAATCATGTCTGGCAGTTACTCCCACTCAAAATTGTAAATGAGATAAGCTTTTGCACAGTGAAAGCAAAACAGTTGTAATAAAATATGATGAAAGATTTTGACCAACAGCAATAATTCATATATGAATGATAACAATAGTGACCATTCTTTCCTTATACAGTAAAACTTGCCATCATATTGTCATTACCTTAATACCCTAACTAGTACCTTAATTAACTAGTGAGCCCATTGTGATGTCTACTAGTCATAATAATGTCCTCTTGCATTTATAACAATACAGTGCAACCTCAATATAACACAAATGTCAGGAATAACTTTAAAACCCAGGTTATAACTTAATGGCATTATAGTCAAATATAAAATTTACCTGGTTCCCCCCCCCCTCATTTTTTTAACATGAATGTACAACAATGCCTAACTAAGATTTTCCACTGGCATTTTAAATAGAAACAGCAAATACACCATTACTGTAGGTGTTTTTTTTTTTGTTTTTTTTTAGAATGCTATTCTTTAAAATAAAAATATTAAATAGTAATGCTTCATATGCTTAAAAAATAAAATTTAAAAATTGTCAGTTTTGGGTTCAATAAGCTTCATAAAGGAGTATGGTAACTTCATTACACAACTCTTTTAACTACTTTTTTCACTCCTTTAAAGGGTAATACTCCCTGTTTAGGTTGCAGTGAGTTGTATGTTTAATAGTAAGCACAAATGAATCTTCCTTTCCAATCCCTTTGTGGCATCAAATTATGGTTTGATGCCACAAAGTAACAAAGCTTAAGTAGAATAAAATATGTTAACATTTGATACTGCAGTTCTTTTCACAAAGACATAATTGTTATAAACTTCTAAAACAAATTGCATCACTTAAACATGTGTATATGTAATGCTGAGCAGAGCTGAATAGTGGTGCCCTCCAAAACTCAATAATCCCAATGCAAAACTAACTTAAAAAGAAGGAAGCACTTTCCCACCATTACAGAAAAAAAAGCTTATGTATGTATGTATGTATATATATATAATTATGTGGTTATTACGTTTAGATGTATGTATTCTTTTAGATTTGCGTGTTCTTCTGTGCTCCGTTAATGCCATTGTATTTTTGCCATAGGCCAATTGTATATTATACGCGCCAGTATATATTCGTTTAATTGTAGATTGTTACTGATTATTGGTGTTTTTCATATAAGTATTAGTGTTCCATATGGCCTATACATTTTGAGTTAAGATAAAAAGTATAATGCTAAATGATAATGATTTTTCATAACATTTTACTAATGAAAACATTTTATCTATAGCAAGATAATTATTAAATCTTAATTTTTGTATAAATTTATATAATAATACTAAATCTTAAAGACTGTACAAATTTATATAATAATATAACGTATTGCATTACACCATGTGGCCGTCAATCCCCTACTTCATCGGGGGCTTTGAGTGGATTGACAGCCCTTTTCGACGTAATGCCTCATACTTACGTATAATTTATATAATACTCATACTTAAAAAAAAGGGCTGTCAATCCACTCAAAGCCCCCGATGAAGTAGGGGATTGACGGCCATGTGGTGTAATGCAATACGTTATATTATTATATAAATTTGTAGTCTTTAAGATTTAGTATTATTATATAAATTTATACAGAAATTAAGATTTAATAATTATCTTGCTACAGATAAAATGTTTTCATTAGTAAAATGTTATGAAAAATCATTATCATTTAGCATTATACTTTTTATCTTAACTCAAAATGTATAGGCCATATGGAATGAAGATAACCAAACTAGGATAACTTGATTACAAATTTGTATGAACACTAATACTTATATGAAAAACACCAATAATCGGTAACAATCTACAATTAAACGTATATATATATATATATATTAGGTATCCCTTGAGTTAGCAATTAAGATATTATTGAAAGAGTTGAAAATTTTTCAGATTTTAGGGCAGTATACAAGGTGGTTGAACAAGTTTGGAAAAGCAGATTTCAATGAATATTAAGTACTAACAACACAACTGAACATATGTCTATAAAAATTCATAATGACAAAGCTAGCATTAGTCTAAATGTAAATAACAATTCAATTTATTAAATGCAGAAAATGGCAAATTGCAGCACACATTGTCATGTACTAGAAGATAAAAAAAAAAATAACTCTTTAAAACAAGGTATGTGTAACTTTATCAGTTTACGTGACATTTTATTTTAATAATGTACCATGTAGAAATTGAATTTCTTGCACATAATAACAGAGATTAACATGTTTAATTTTTTCAGTTGTATGAATAGTGTAATGGTGGAAAAGCATTGGTTGCGTGAAATTAAATGTCTTCCATAAACAGGCTTACTGCCAATAAGGAAGAGATTAACCATAGATTTAAAGAAGCATACATTTTTCTAGTTGTATCCATACTGGGCATTTTATGCCCAGTGTGGATACAACTGGAACTCTTTGCTCTGAGCTGTTCTAAAGTGGCATCAAACTAGTCACTCACACAAATGCTGTATAACCAGCCACACAGCTGTAATTTGCAAGAGCAGTTCCTGTTGAGTTACAGAGTTCACTGAATAAGTGATAGCACTAAAAAAGGAAGAAAGTCACATTTTTTTGCATGAATTCTTAAAGGCAGAGCAACTGTTGATACAAATGCTAAATTGATTTTTTAATATGTCTAGATTATAATGTTATTTTATTTTCATAAAATTTCACCAGATTTTAAAGAATTTTGGACTGTAAAGCTGGATTTTATAGTTTCCTGTAGTAAGAAATACTAATATAAAATATAATGGAACTAAATTGAAATTTTATTCAAAATAATAATCTACAACTTATAATTTAAATTTGATTGTGCAGCTTTTATCACTTTTTTTTTTTCAGAGAAAGCATCTTTCACATCCAAAAAATTGAGAAGCATATTAACACACACACACACACACACACACATACATTACTTTGTACAAATTCAGCACAGAAACGTATGTTCGTCTGTCCATAGAATTTGAAATTTCATTGAAATGGTCAATACTTAATTATTCTGGCTATATGAAACTAATAAAGATTACAGTATATGTTTCTAACTAAATAGTAACAGTGGTAGCAAAATTTATTAATAATTGAGAAAAACACTATAATGAAAACTGAATGTAACTAAAATTAAACTAAGAAATGAAGATTAAAACGATAATAAAACTTACTAGACATGTGAATGTTCAGGAAGTAATGATATTTTTTTTTATTAGAAAACAGTGGATATTTGCATATCTAGTAATTCAGTCTGTTAACCAGACAGTAAGCTCAAATATTGGACTCTCTAGGTCAAAGCCAAACACCTGGCAACCCTAGTTGTTGTTTATAACTGAATATATTGATAAACAGGCATTAGGTGGCTGGTTTCCCCTCTCAAGGGAAAATGTTTAGTTTCTCAAGTTGTCTTATTTGTAATTAACATTTCATTTATGTATTTTTATTGCATCTCTAATTAAGGAAACATAGGGCAAAAACCAAATAACTGAATTGAACTGAACTGCTAATGTTTATAAAAATTTAATCATCTAATGAGAGAATATACCATGGAAAAGCATACAATTCAATAGCTCAGTGTTTGTGAAATTTGTCTTTTTTCCATAAACTACATTTTTTTTATATATATATCCCTCTTGGGAACATGACTGTATTCACATTATACACAAAACTGTGGTATATATGGAGGTTGAACTGTATACCAAATTTGGCATCAACTTTTTCAAGCAAATGGATTTAAAGCTTTATTTTCATTTACAACATTAAATATTTATAGGACCAATGAAATGAAATATGTTTCTTTTATTCAGACAAGCATTTACTGTCTTACATTTGTCCACAAGTAATGTCCCCTTTTGCAGAAGGTACTAACTGGAAATTCTAATAACTCATAGAATGAATTAATTTAAAAAAAAAAAAAACTCAGGTTGTTGAACCTTATGGTGCATACCCAATAAGGTTCTTTAGTGCTCATGCTAAGTTTTAGGTCTCTAGGTTTCATAGCCTTGGAATAATGGCACTGACACATGCACACATGTGCTCTTTTATTATTATTATATTATCAATAATACATATACCATATTGTAAAGTTTGTCAGAAATGTTCTGAGTCATCATGTATATCAGTAACACTAATAATGATGCATTGCAAGAGACATTTGAATTGAATTTTTTTTTTGCTTATCCTTTACTAGTATAGTGTCAAAATGAAATATCAGAACAAAAGCTTCCCCCTTGAGAGAGAGTATATAAGCATACCATCCATTTTTGAAATGTAAATATGCTAGATAATAGCCTTATGATTTGATCACATTGTCATATAAATTATTATTACTTTGTATTGTACATAAATTCTGAACAAGTGCATTACTTCAGAGCTTTTTAATCCTTGAAAATATATTAAAGCTCTGAAATTTTTGAAATTATGAAAATTCTAAGCATCATTATGTAATGGGATAGTTTTGAGATATGATATACTTTTAATTAAAAATTTTAACAAAATTCTTTTAACATAAAGTTCAATAATTCCATCAGTGTATTCAGTTTATTTGTTATATGGAGCTAATAAATTTCTCATTTGAAGTTATTAATTTAAATTTTCTGCTGCAGGCTGTAGAATAATCCTAGGACTTTCAGTCATGTGACCTGGCAGAGCTTATTAGCATGAATTGTTAAGATATGAATAATTAAATCAGTTTTCAAAATAAATCTGGTGAATTATTGTGAGCAATATTGACGAGGAGCTACCCACAGAGAGGTCAAACTGAAATATTAATTTTGTGCAGATTTCATGCTTATTACTATGCCATCTTGTATAGTAGTAGTATGACTCAGACTGCAACACAAAGCATTCCATTGCACAGTATTATATAAATATTTTATAATTAATATCTAAATTATGTTAATTGTGATTGCATCATCCCATTTTTTATTTAAATTCAGATTATTCTGTATAGAATTTAATTCTGTATAGAAACAATACAGTAACATCTCTATATAATGACAGTTATTCCCAAAGGTCACCTGCCTCAAAAAATATAATCTCATCATTCTGTAACTTAACTTCCTGTGTAGTAACCAAGTTTCAAGGAATGGGTAATGTGCCAAGCAAAAACGCTTATATTTCCAATCAAGATTGTTATTCAAACTCTCTTCCTCTAGCCGGTTTGCCAAATTCAAACCCACCAGCAAGGTCTGGTGAATATTATACACCAATCACTTTCTCCCCTCTCTTTGGGGGGGAGAGGAAAGAAATAGTTTAAAATGGGAAACTTTAAAATGTTATTCTTAATTCTGACAGTGTATTGTAAATAAGGTTACAACATCATTAGAAACAATAGTCTTGTTATCCAAAAAAAAATTGCCAACAAACTGTACAGCCAAAAATAAGGGCCATGAGTGTCCAAAAAAAAGGACACTGAAACTCCATGCTGTTTCCACAGCAATGGTGCATGGTACTGTAAAGAATATTTTTATAGCTAAACTTTTCCAATTAAAAAATAATTAATGATGCAAACAAAATTAATATCATACCAGAGAAACACTAAAATTCAAGCTCATCAACATATTCAGGTGATGTAATTCTAGCTCTTAAATATTTAAGTTTTTCAGATTTTGATGTACAGAATACACCAGGGGTAACAGTTTAATTGATTAAAAACTATAAGATGAGCTCAGTTCAACTGAAAAATGAATGTAAGAAACGTGCTGGGCCTTCTACAAGTGCTTAAATGTTTTGCTAATGATTGTGTATAATGGGATTGTACGCCTATCACAATAGGAATAAACCTCCTCAGAAAAAAAAAAATAAATAAATATATATATATATATATATATCAATATCATAAAGCTCAGTTGAAATAGATTGAAGAACATGAGTTTCTAACAATCGGTGGGACTGTGTTACCTTTAGAGATGACCTGAAATTTAATCTTCATGGTTCTGACAATCCAGAGTATATCAGATGAGCAACTTCATTCTGGTTTTCAAGATAGTTGTCACGTTGCCAAATAACATAAAATATACTTCTAGTAAGGATGTGGATATGGGGCATGCACAGTGAATGCAGATATAATGAAACTTTGGTTTTATTATCTTTTATTACTTTTCATATATTTTAATTGGGCTGACAAAAATGTTAAATTTTCCCAAAATTTTTAGTTAACTTCTTTATCTTGCATTCTGTTGCAGCAAAAACAGAAATGAAAAAGTTCGCAAAATTTTTAGTAATTTCTTTATCTTGCATTCTGCTGAATGCAATAACAGAAATGAAAAAGTTCTTGGATTTCAGCACTATCAATCCATATGCACAATTTACTAACAATAGCATTTTGAAAACTGTATTTTATTAATGATACTATCTCATCAAATGAATCACTCCACTGTCATGATTCTATGACCCTAGTACATCACTTTGATATTTGATTGTCTGCAGCTGACTAAATAACTTCAAATTTGTTCATATTTCTCCCACAATTCATACATTTTGTGATTAAGAGCAATTTTGCAGTGTTTAATTTCTTCGCATGGTTATGCCAATAAACTGAAGTTTCAATCACACCAATTTCAGAAAACCTACAACAAATTTATAAAGAAAGCTTATTATTTAAGTGCAATTTTTTTTCCTCTTTGAAAGAGAATTAAAATTTCCTTGATTTTATATTGTGCTTCATTGTGCAAAAAAAACAAAAAAAAGAAAAAGAAATCTAAGATAGAAAAAGATGTCCATTGGAGATGAGGCCTTTATTAACAGCAGAAGTTGCCAAGAAAAACTTCACTGTTAAAAAAATTACATTAGGGAAATTAAAGTTATAAAGAAAGAAGGTTCTGAATGATTTGTGAAGTTTCTGAAAAGGTTCTGAATGATTTGAATGTTTGGGGAATGATAGAGACAGCAGATGAATATAACAGAATGTGATCAAGAGATTTTGATCCCAAAGGAGATAAAAAATGTAACCCTACTTAGGAGTTTTTTAATGTGCTTTCCAACTACAGTGACCCATAACAGCTGAAAATTGTCAAATGCTGATATGCAAATAATGTTTTCTGAACCATCACAGTAAATTTTGGAACACAGACAGAAGTTTTTGAATTGCTAATCTTTCAGTTTTTTTAGTATGGAAAGAGCCTAGTAAAATTAATAATGCAGTGAAAATAATAATTGA
Source organism: Mastigoproctus giganteus (assembly GCF_048544385.1). Taxonomy (NCBI): domain Eukaryota; kingdom Metazoa; phylum Arthropoda; class Arachnida; order Uropygi; family Thelyphonidae; genus Mastigoproctus; species Mastigoproctus giganteus. The sequence continues at coordinate 166,078,140 of NC_143584.1, read as the reverse complement.
TAATAAAATACAAAAAGTTTGCCAACTGTAACCAGGAGATAAGAAGGAAGTGAACTTGTACATGAATAATGACTAATAGTATAATAAACAATCTGGCTAAGTTGTCATTTCGCAATTAGATTGCTTCATTTATTTAAAAGCAATTTAAGTATTTCTTACTTCGAATGTTTTATTAAATTCTTACCATTTAAAACAGACATTCAGGCATGAATCATTTTATTATAATGCTGTTTTACCTGACATTAGGTAAATTATTCTTTCAATGAAAATAATTGAAAATTGACTTTATATCAGCTTTTTAATGTTTAATTTTAACATTTAATGTTTCTATTTAATAAAATATTTATATTTAATATACATATTAATCTTCTTGATTAGCTTAATATGATATAGCATAGCTTTATTTATTGGCCTCCAGTATTAACCATTTATTTTCAACTTTAATATTGACAACCAAAGACGAAGATGTGCACTTCTACTTCCTTGCACATATTTTAACTTCTGTTTTTAAACCCCAACTTACTTGCTCCTAATTTAAATTAAAATTATCATCCACCCTATTCAAATATCAATTGCAGATTATAAAAAAAGGTGAGTACCATAATAAATTAAGCTATGCTATCATATCAAGTCAATTATAAATGGTATTTTAAGTAATCTACAATTATCAAATTGTCATAAATCAGTCTCTTGTAAATCTAATTAAATTTTTATAACCACTTCTTTACAGATTTTTATAATTTTTATTTTTAAAACTCCAGATGGTATTGTTGATTATCCCCTCCCTCACCTCAAAGATTTCTAGTTAGTTGTACAATGATTTGTGCTGAATAAGGTGCACTAACTGTAAAATTAAATATTTGTTATAAAACAGAACTTCTTACAGTACTAATAAAATCAATTGTTCCATGTAATTCAGATTGGAGGTTGAGAAAAAAATTAACAAAGCCTGAAGTTTTTCTAAAATTTATTTAATATAAACAAATTATTGATAGTGTATACATGAAAGAACCGTTTATAAGTTCACAGTAACTTTTACTGCTGAATTGACTATAAGGATCCTAATATCAGTGTAGAGAAAAAGTAAATGCTAATGCATCGTTATCTAATAATATGGAAGATTCATATCTTCCAGGAGAGGAAATAGGGAAAAACCTCAGAAATATGAGATTTACTTGGTAAATCAGGTAAACTGGCAACCCCAAAAGAAGTTCTCTGTACTTGATAAACTGCTTTCTGGATATCATTACTAGTTGTGTATATTCATTTAAATATAACTACAATCAAGAACAAAAACATTTTTTAGCAAAGGTATGGTACCACAGATTTATGCCAACCTGAATCTCATTGGTTGAAGAACTGTCATTCTCTGTTATCTATCACGAACTGCATTGCTGTTATACTTTATGCGGTCATTTTTCTGTTATCTTTGTTGAACATAAGCTAACCAAATATTATCATACCTAATAGAAAGGATGGTTAGGTTATTTGAGAAAATTGTAATTAACTTTAAGATAAAGCGGCCAAGCTTTATGCCCTGTAATAAAATATTCTGTTAATTGGGATGGGGGGGGCAACTGCCACTCACACCTCTAATGAATGGGATTCATGGCCTGTGATACCTCAACACAAACTGATTGCTACCAATAACACAAATCCATCTTGCTATCCCTTGCCTCTCCCCACCTCCTTTTTTTTTTTCTTCATAAGCTCTATTTCACAAACTACAAAAACAAATTTCAATTTGCATGGTTAGGGCGGGAGAAATTACAGTAGTGCTTGTGATTTATACCTAAGGTCATATGAATGCTGACCTAAAATGTATGCAGCTGGGTTATTCACTGACTACAAAATATGTACAACCGCCTGGTCAAATATAATACAAAACTATTTATTCACTTTGATCAAGGGTTACTATATACTCATGGAATCTAAAGCAATTTTTATCTAAAGCTGTGATAGTTCCATTTCATGAAATGGTTGCACTACAGAAGTCATTAGAAAACTTAATTTAATATAATAAATGCTTATTCCCTAAAAAAAAAAAAATGGCAAATCAAATACACTAAATTACCTCCTTGACTTAGATAAATATATTTCTTGATGTACGTGTGATTTCGTTCTTAACAGCTATGGATTGTTTTGTTTTTTTTTTTTTTTTTGGCACAAGAAGATTTCTTCAGTTTGTTAGTTTTTTATTACTGTTTTGAAATTCTTTATATTTTCTTATTATTTCTAACATTGCCTCTTTCTTCTAATGATTATCTTACTTTATGAAATATGCAAACATTTTTATGCAGACATGTCAGCTCTGATTTTTTGAGTATACAGTACCTTTATAAAATAAAGGACCCCAATAGAAATATTATGACTAAACTGAAACACACACACATGCACATACCATAATTGCTCGCTTTCAATGCAGCTAAATAAGCATTGAAGCTTGCTGAGTGTGTGTGTAATGAATTATCTTTCATGATACTCATAAATAGGCAAGGTTTATTAGCATTAGTGAAAATGCTGAAATTAAGGTGGTGGGGAAGGAGAGAATATGCAAATCATCACATGGGTATTAAAATTCTACATAACATGGTTGATTTCTTTTCCCATTCTAATTTTTGTACAGACAAGAATATTGAATGAGATCATAGTTGATTTCTCAACTAGACTTTGGAAATAGCTTAGGCCCTGAGGTATTTCAGATATCGTTCTGAATTTGTAGACCTGCTGCAACTGCATTCTGAAGTTACAACCTTTGTGCTTCCATCTAGGTAATACTATCATAATCCATAAATATATATAAATTAACTTATTAACAAGTATCTAAATGCTATTCCTACATTACTGACCATACATAAGATCTGAAATGTCTTGTTCACTTTATGCTATAAAAGTGATGTTTCTTACATCTGGTCCAAGGACTGGAAAAATATTGTAACACATCAGAAAAGACATCTGCAGGTTTGTTTCACAAATTTCCATTTGGAAAACTGGTGCTGATAAGTTACACTGTTAATACAGAACACCAGAAAAATGCTGCTACAACCAGCATTCATCAAAAGCATCCACTTCTTTTTCCACTTTTTCTGAATTATATGGCAAGTTTCACCACCAAATATGCACTTGCTAACATAGGTCAATAATAGAAATTAAAATGGAAAATTTTGGTATTCATGGGTAGTAGGCATGTTCTTTACAAGGTCTCTCCCCATTTACAAAGTTCACATTTATTACAAATAAGCATCTATAGCACAGTTTTGTTTCCCCCACTCGATTGTCGACAGGGCTGGAAGACGTAAAATGGCCAAGATCATATATGTTGGCACTAAGGAAATGTTGATCAGCCATCTTCACTATCGTCGTCTTCAGCAATAACTGGGTGCCCAAAATTTCTGGCAATGCTGTCTGAAATTGAGCGAAGATTTTCAACATTGTTGTCATCAAAGTAATCTCCATCAAAACTATCACTGGCAGGTTCTGCATGGAAGATGTCATCATCACTTACCATACCTGGTCGATAATTATCATATTCTGATTCATAGGTGATGTTAAGAGAGTCAACACTGAGCAGTTGATCACTGTCATATGTGTGACTGCTCCCACGAGAAGACATACTAGTATCATCCATGTCTGCTTCATGACCAGGATCAATAAACATTGAATTGAGATCATTGAGGGCTCCTTCAGCATCTGTAAGTCCCCGTTCATTCATCAAAGACACATTTTCTAAAGCTGGATCATCTGCAGAAAAAGCATGTTCATCTCCTAACGGAAGATTACCAGCCTCATCATCGTCATCATCTTCTTCCTCATCATCACTTTCCTCACTATCTGAATCATCACCATTGGTGGCAATCTTTGAGTAGGAATCTGTGGAGGAAGGTTGTCTTTCCCCTTGAAGATCGTGATACTTGAGTTGTACATCTCTCCTGTGAGCATGGGGAGAACTTTGCCAGCTCACTCTACGTTCAGGAATATAACTAAGAGGGAATCTATACCCTACAGTAGGCCGCATTTCAAGTAGTTTTCTGCTCTCTCCTGCAGCATCTTGTTCCACTTTCTGATTTAAGGAACTCTCTGAACTGCTGGTAGGGATGGTTTTGTTAATAAGGCCTAGAAATGTTTCATCATTTCCATTTCTCTCAGAGTCTTTTGTAAGAGATTTGACTTTTCCTTCCACTGTCAGCACAACTGGGTTATTGTTTATCTGATCCCTTAAAATCACTCCTGTTCGTTGTTTTTCAGTAGCATTTGTGTCTTGAAGCTCTGCCAGCATCTGGTTCACATTTTTCAGGTCATGTAATGGATAGGCCTCCACTGGAACCCCTAGTAGCCTCTCCTTTAAAGGAACACAGTTCTGGAGATCATCTGGCTGATCTTTAGGTGGACATGGACCGTAATTAATTTTACCATGTTCAGCACCATTACTGGAGGAACTAGAACTGTCATCCACGTCAAGATCTAAAATTTCTTCTGCAGCACTGCGAGAAATTCTTCGTACAGGATTTGAGTTTACTGAATAGCAAGAATCCTGTGGTTGATGAGTGAAGTCACTGTGTCGCCCGCACTGCCTTATATCTGGTTGAATAACTAGGCTGCGCTTCTTTGGGACATCCTCTGGTGATGTAGTTGGTGGAGATTTAACGTCCATGGATTGTTTACGTGCACGTTTGCGAGACCAAGACCCAGTACTATGAGCTGGAGAAATGTTGTAACTACTAGTTCTAGGTTCAGGATGGATATAAGGTTTTGTTGCTGGATTACTACTGGACGTACTGCTGCTGCCACCAATAGCTGAACTGCTGGACGAACTGTGATCTGGGCAAGGGTTTCGTTTTGGTGATTTTTGCCCTGGCTTTGTAATTACTGGATTTGGCTCTTCAGATACAGAGGACGGCATAGTTGGAGGCTGCCATGGAAGAGACTCCGTTAAGTGTGTTGGAGAAATACCAACCTTTGGAAAGTTTTGCTGTTCATTAATCACTTTCAGTCGTTCAATGAAGGATGGAATGCTTTCCCTGGAGGATGTAAGGATGGTATGTTTTGCCAAGTCTGCACTTGGCTTTTCTGCATTATCATCTACACCACTGCTTGGAGTTATTACCCAAGGCAACTGAAAAGAACGGCCTGCAGAGGAAGGTTCCTTTGCTATACATGGAATTTCTGCACGAGTGAAACTATCACAGGATGAAGATGAAGCAGACTGATTGAATGATGAATTTTCGGCTGTTGATGGTGCCCCAGATGGTTGATCACTTTCTGACAAACTGTCATGACTATTTGAGGGATGTAGATGAATGTGACTCAGTGAAACACATCTTGATTGTCCTGTAGAGTCTTCTTCTTCAAGTGGAGAAGGAGTAGATTGAATGAGAGATGTTGGCTGCCTTGGCAAAGTGGAGACTTTTGATGGTCTGGAATGCAGATAACTTCTTGGAAGAGAAGATGTTTTCTGGTAATGACTAATCCCCGGAGAGCCCATACTGGAAGGCTGAATATCTTGATGATTAGAAGGCTTTACTTGTGACCATGAACCATCATTGGACACACTAGAAGGTACTCTTCCCTCTGGCTTCATGGAACGAGGCCTGGAACGAGAGTAGGTTTTTGGAGGTGTACTGGCAATGGGCGGCTTTGTGTGACTGTAGGATGGAGAGTCCCCAGGTTTTAACGATCCCAAATGGCGGCTAAGAGAAGGATAAGGACTTCTCTCTCGCATTCCACAAGGTGGTGCCCAACTTGGACTACTTGGAATAGAGGGCTTGGGGAGCACCTCATGAAAGCTTTGTGACCGTTTTGTCCTAGGAGTACTACTGCAACTGCTGACGCGGTTATTGTTCAGTTCAGCAGCTTGCTTTAGAGTCTCTGCCATCATGCTGAGAGGGGTGGGAACTCCTCCTGGAATTCCTCTTGCAAGTCTGCACCCAGCATTAATCCGGGAGTGATCTCTTTCACCATAAGCTTGGTACTGCTCATTAGACTGTTTTCGATCTATTAAGAAATAAGTAATCATTTCTCCTTTTCCTTTCACTTTCACTCGACCCCGGCAATGAAATAGGTATGGATAATCTTTCAACAAGTGGAACACTTCTTCTGTAACCTAGGGAGGAAAAGATTTGTCAGTACACTTATAAAACTCAAAGTCAAATGTGAAAGAATGAAATAACTATATCCTGGTAAAGTCACTTTATTTTCACTATCTTTCTACAGGGAATGGGGAAACAGACCTGCAAGCCACCCACTACCAAATTTCACGAAACTTGCAAAAGGTTACTATTCTTTTTAAAAATAACAAATATTAGTGAAAATATTTTTCCAGTGAAATTAGGGGCATTTATAAAATAAGAACAAACAAAAAGGAAAGAAATTCATGACAAAATACAATTTAGTATAAGTTATATTTTTTATATTTTATGGCTCCAGTGCTCTTACCCAAATAAGAGTTGTCACTCTTTTATCCACTTTAGAATGATGATCTTGTTTTGTAGTTAGAAAGCAAAACAAGTTCTACTGTACATATTTGCCCAGTAGAACCCATACATAGATCCCCATTTGTTAATTCTGCATCAAGAATGCCAAAACACTCACTCACACATGTACACACAAAAGCAAGTGCATGTTGTACACCATTAAACTTACACTGCTAAAGTGGCATCTAATAGACACCACTTTTTAATTTTTATTGTTTTAATTTATAAATGAAATGAAATCCTTCCACATATCCTTTTCCCACCATTACTCTCCAGTTCATTATATATAAATATATTTCAGTTTTTCATTGCAATATACTATGAATTTAAAGAAATTAATTTTTGGTTTGGTATTTAACATATACCATGAAAGCAAAAGCATCTATCTTTCTTATTGGCAATTCCCATGAAACATCAAATAAGAATTGGCTTATCTTGTCTTATACTTTTGGTTTCGCTGGCTAAATGCAAACAGCTGACAGAAAAATAGACATTCACATTTAATGTGAATTTAATTCACATTTCGCAGGCACGATGCAAGCATAAGTATTTCAATTCAGGGGATGAGTGAACTTGAAAATTCTTAAAAATACAATAAAAACTTTTTTTAATATTATTATTAGTTTCCTCTTGTTTATTTTTGTTCAATATGCATTTGGCAGTCACAGAGAGTTAGCATGTTTTAACTTGGCTCCAGCAGATTAACTGAAGAGCATTAAAATCAGGTGTCTAGTACACATATTCTTGTTTATCTTTAATTTGTTTAAGTACCTTGCAAGGTAAAGTTTTACTTTACTTTACCTTGTAAATTTAATTTCTGTAATTTTGTAAACTTAATTCTTACCTTTTCTAAAGCTATGTAACTTTTTTTTTCCTTTTCTTTTTTTTTTTAAAGCTATGTTTCTAAAGAATGTAATTAGCAGATTTCTGCTAAGTTACATTCTTTGCAGTAACTTCAACAAGTATAATTTTTAACTTCAGTTGTAAGTTTTGTTAATGCTTTTGTTAATTGCATTTTCTTTAATTGTTAATTTAAACTTTGTAATATTTTATTAATTTAAATTCTACAATATTTCAAGTAAATCAAATCTCACCTAAATAATGGTTGTTACAAGATCCACTTTCAGTACTTCATCTAAGGATAGCATGGCCCAGATGGAACTGGTTGCAGGCATTTCGGGTATGAATCATGAGTTTGTTATTTGTATAGCCTGTGCACATATTCTAAAATCAGTATAGTAAATAAACCAAGCTCAACTGATAATTCTTTTCTTGGTGCATTATTAGATCAATTTGAATCAATGAAGAAACTAGTGCTTTTCTCCTAGAAACAAATAAAACTGGAATTCATCAAGGACTCAAGTATCTAATGACCTGACAAGTGATGCACCCTCAATTCAATCCCCAGAACAGAATAATCAAGTGCATACTGCACTGGTTCAAAAAGATTTAGTTTTGTTGGGTGATTCTGATGTCAGGGAAACAGGTCATATTTTTAAAAGGCAACATTTTAAAAAAAGATAGTGGACTAGGGTGTGTTTACAGAGAGCAACAATTGGTGATATTACCTACAAATTATCAGATTTTAAGGAAGGGATAAAGAGAGCATTATTATTCATGTGGAGAATAATGACATTAAATGAAGACAAGCTGACAATTTCTTGGATAAATATAGAATCATGCTAAAAAAAAAAGTGCAGTATTAGGTCAATGTCTGTGTCTGTAATTCTGGCCAGACATGGAGGAGGAATTATTGAAGGAATCTGCAAGACTTTGGGTGGGTGGGGGGGGGTTATCAGCACAGCCCACATTTGTAGGTAGACAGAATTTATTTTGTGGAGATGGGATTCATTTGAACAGGTGGTGCAAGGATAGGGATGAGAGAGTGGAAGGTAATGCTTATCAAATGTAGCCTGAGTGAAAAAAAGAGTTTTTGCAGATTCAGAAGTTATGCCTGCTAGAACAGAATCCATGTGATGCGAGTTAGTGCAAAGGTATAATGATAGTGGGAATAATCTACAGACCTGAAGAGTATGAACAACCTCTATACTGAAATGGAAAGGGCAAGCAAGTGTGAATGTCGTATTATGGGTGATTTCAATTTCCCCCTAACTGACTGGAGTAAGTGGGAGGGAAACTCAACATGGAGAACAAATTTTTTGAATAAACTAGATGATTATTATTTGTACCAGCATATTAGAGAATATACCAAGGATAAGAATATTCTAGACCTGATAATTACTTACAAACCAGATGATATCATAGAGTTCATAGTACAGGAACTATTGGCAGGTGGTGATCATGCATTCATTAGGTGGAAGATGAAGAAAGATATTACAGTTGTTAAAGGTAAAGGCATGAGTTTTAACTTCAGGACAGTGGACTATGACTATTTAAGATACTACATGGCAGCCATCCATCAACTGGGTACATTGCAGAGGGGAAGCTGGCTACATTAGAATTATGGAATACCTTTAAGCACAGAAGCCATGGAATGCATACATGCTGTTAAATCATACAGCACAAGAAGGTTGCTGAGATGAATGAATACAGGGCCAATCTAACAGAGCAGAAAAAGTTGGCATGGGAAAATTACAGAGCAATGAGAAGTACCGAAGCCTACAACAGCTACAAGTTAACCTTTTCTGTGGCACTCTTGCCGATCAACTTGTAGCCTACAACAGCTACAAGTTGATCGGCAAGAGTGCCACAGAAAAGGTTAGGAAAACAAAGGCTGAGTATGAAAGAGCTGTGTGTGTGTGTGTGTTTTTGATTTGATAGTTGTTGGCGCATCGGCTTCTGTGGCCATATTGCACCTCCCAAGGTTTTTGCAGTACTTTGATCCAAGCCCGAGGCGGGAATCGAACCCGCGACCTTTGGGTTGTGCCGGGCAGGTACTTTACCCACTCGGCTAGCCCGGTCGGCAGTGTGTGTGTGTTAGACAGGCCAGCTAATGTTGCTGATGATTTTGCATAGATTTTTATTGACAAATGACTCTCCATGGTGAGGAGAGGTTGTGCAAATGAGTCTGAGATGTAAAATAAGCAATGTCAAAATTACAGATGATTGTTTATTAGAAAAACTTCTGAGCCTAAAAGCAAGTAAGGCTCCTGGAGCTGATGTTAAGGAAGGATGTCGAGTTTCTAGAACAAGTACAGAGAACAGCAACAAGACTGGTGAGGGGAACAAAGAGGGTATGCCTACGAAGAAACACTTAAGTTCTGCAAATTGCAGCATCTGGAGACTAGGCACCTGCAAGGTGATCAGATTGAGGTGTATAAGGCCTTGAATGGTTTAAGCAAGCTCAATGACAATGGGATTCATCTTCTTGCTCAGATTACACACCTGAGGAGGCATAAATTCAAATTGAGGAAAGATGTAGAATATATGTGCGGAAATTTGCCTTTAGCCAGTGGGTGGTTGATTTCTGGAACAAATTTCAATTGGTCATTGCGGAAGTTGACAGCTTAAATAAATTCAGGGCAGAACTAAACAAACTTTTGGAGTGAATGGATGGGCGAAATAGGAAGAAGTAGTTTTTTTTTTTTTTTTTTTTTTTTGGCTGATGCTGTACAAGCTTACTTTCTTGCATCATATGCCTCTACTAATGTTAATGCCATTGGAACAAGTTACTTCTAGGAGTAGTGAGGCTGACAGCTTGGAGAAATTTAGTATTAGTCATGGCAAATGATGCAAGGAAGCAAGCTTATAAAGCATCAGCAAAAAAAAAAAACTTCCCACATCACCTGTCCACTCTCTCCATCAATTTATCTAGTTCTTTCTTGAATTTATTCAAACTACACACTTCTACAACAGATGGAGGTTTGTTCCAACAATTAACCACGTGCTGACTTGAAGGTAAACTTCCACATATCTGTCCTGCACCCATCTTCCTCAATTTGAATTTATGCAACATCGTGTGCATGGTCTCAGCAAGAGGAAGAATTCCAACAGCATTGAGCTCGCTCATTATATTCAAAGCCTTAAAATACCTCAATCAGATCACCTCGCATGGGTGCCTAGTCTCCAGATGCTGCAAGTTGCAAAACTTGGCTAATGATATTAAGAGTAGGAGACTGGCAGAATTACTTAACAAGTACAGGTCACTGTTTAAAAAAAGCTGTGAATTAGGGTTGAATTTGAAAGTGTCTACAATTCTGCCCAGACACGATAGGAGGGAGTATATGATGAGAGCCTTGTCAATCAATTCGGCCCTGGAAAGATTGTACAAGGCTCAAGGGGTAGAATTTTTTTCAGCCTGGTCTGTACTTGTTAACAGGAGAGACTACTTCTACAGGGATGGGATACACTTAAATAGAAAGGGTGCAAGAATATTTATTTGCTGATGCTATCGAGGCAGTGTTAGGTGGGTCGAAAAACTGCTAGCTTGGGAGGATACAAGGACTAATAGATTAACAGTAGCCACTGGCAGAGGTGAAATTAATTCTTGCACTGTTTCTATCGGAATGAGCAGCAGCCTAGAAAACAAGATGCAAGGTATTTCAGAGACTGCCGGGAGTCATTGCAGTACAAGTAAACACATGGGTTGTGTTAGGGTAGTTAAGAATAGGAACAGGTGCATGTATACTTGCGTATACACCAATGCTAGGAGTTTGGTAAATAAATTTAATGAATTTGAGGTGTTGCTCAAAACAACAAAGGCAGATATTGTTGGGATATCAGAGATGTGGTGTTCCACAGATATAAGGAATGCAGAACTGGAATTTGGGAAGTACAACGTCTACAGAAAGGATAGACATGATAGGAAGGGAGAAGGGGTTATGCTATTAGTTAAGAAACACATAAAATCCAAGGAAGTGAAGCCAGTCGACATCACTGGACAATGCAGTGTCGAGTCAGTTTGGTGTGACATAAGCATTGGGAGATCAAAATTGAGAGTAGAAGTGTGTTATAGGCCTAGTGACTTTGATGAGTATAATAAGAAACTGTACAGGGAAATAGAGTTTTTTTTTTTTTGGTAGTTGTTGGCGCATCAGCTTCTGTAGCCATAATGCACCTCCCAAGGGTTTTGCAGTACTGTGATCCAATCCCGAGACGAGATTCGAACCCGCGACCTTTGGGTTGCCAGGCAGGCACTTTACCCACCCGGCTAACCCGGTCGGCGGGAAATAGAGTGGGTCAGTAAATCAGACAGTCTTATAATGAGGGATTTTAATTTCCTGGATATTGACTGGAATTTGTGGGTTGGTCACTCGCACATTATCAAGGCTTTTGTGGATTTATTGGATGATTGTTTTCTGCATCAGCATGTTCGGGAGGCAACAAGAAGGAGTAATACTCTTCATCTGATTATCAGTAGTGATTCTTCATGCATTAAGAATCTGCAGATAGAGGAACCACTAGGTGGCAGTGATCACAATGTGCTGAAGTGAGATTTACTCAAAGAGGTAACTACCATCAGGGGGTAAAGGGAAGGGTTTTTGCTTTCGCAAAGGCGACTACAGTGGTCTGAGACAGTATTTAAATTCTATACGGTGGGACCAACTGATGATGTTACCAACACCAAATTCAAAATGGGTGGCATTCAAAGAATTTATTTTTTGGAAGCTACTAGCCTTTACATACCAACTAAGAAATATTGTTCGAGGTTTAGGCCTAAATGGATGTCAGATGAACTAATGAGACATATGGCAGAGAAGAAAAATGCATGGGATATATATAAATTAATGGGTGGCATGGAAGCCTATGATAGATATAAGCTGATCTGTAACCAAGTCACAAAGGAGATTAAGCAGGCAAAGGCACATTATGAGAAATCTCTGGCAAATTATGCAAAGAAAAACAGCAAAGCATTCTTTACCTATGTAAACTTTAGAAGGAAAGGGATGAATCAGATTGGTCCACTGGATATTGATGGTTCAACTGTTGATGATCATGTTCAGGTGGCAAACAAACTAAATGAATATTTTGCATCTACATTCACACATGAGGAGTTATTCAGGGAGAGGAATGCCAGAGGCGAATTAAACTCTGGCAGTGAGCTAGATGATTTTGTAATAACTGAGAGGAAAGTGGAGGAGAAATTGTTGAAGATAAACATAAAAAATTCACCCAGGGTGGACGGGATCTATCCAGTTACATTAAAGGATGCAGCAAAGGAAATAAGCAAACCCTTAGCCATCATCATGGGAGGTACCCATGGGCTGGAGATGTGGAAATGTGACCCCAATTCACAAAGTAGGATCAAAGGGCGATACAAGTAATTATAGACCTGTTAGTTTAACTTCTGTTTCAGGAAAATTAATGGAGGCATTGGTTAAAGAAGCACCGCAAGGTCATCTAGACAAGGCTTCAGTTATAGTTAGGACACAGCATGGTTTTGTTAAGGGAATGTCTTCATGACCAATTTGACTGGATACTATGATGTGGTCACAAAGGAACTGGATGCAGGGAATAACTTTGATATCATTAGCATTAGTAGAGGTATATGATTTAAGAAAGCAAGCTTATGCAACATCAGGCAAAAAAAAAAAAAAAAAAAAAAAGTTCCCATTTCACCCCTCCGTTCGTTCAAAATACCTGTCCAGCTCAGGCTTAAATTTATTTAGGCTATCAACTTCCACAACAAGAAACGGAAGTCTGTTCCACCAATCAACTACCTGCTGACTAAAGGCAAACTTCTGCAAATCTGTCTTTCCTCAATTTGAATTTATGCCCTCTCAGGTGATTATTCTGAGCAAGAGGAGAAATCCCCTCTGCATTGAGCATGCTCAAACCATTCAAGGCTTTATACACCTCAATCAGATCACCTCGCAGGTGCCTAGTCTCCAGACACTGTAATTTGCAGTGTCTGGAGACTTTGTTCCATTCACTAATCTTGTTGCGCTTCTCTATACTCGTTCCAACAGCTCTACATCCTTCTTAAAATGAGACCTCCAGACCTGACCATTGCCTTATACAAGAGGATAATTACCTCCTTATCCCTGCTAGAAAAATTCCAGTATATCATTGGCAAGACACTATGAGCTAGACCTCTTGCAGACCGTCTGCACTGCTCAGAAAATTTCATATCTGCCTGCACAATTACCCCCAGGTCCTTTTTGTTCTCTACCACTGTCAGTGTAGTACCACAGAGTTGATATGTTGGTCTGGGGCTACTGCTTCCCATATGTAGTACTTTACATTTGTCAATGTTAAATTTCATTTTACATCTGTCAATGTTAAATTTCATTTTACATCTATCAATGTTAAATTTCATTTTACATTTGTCTTTATCATTTGTCAATTACATTTGTCTTTATCATTTGTCAATTACATTTGTCAATTACATTTGTCTTTATCATTTGTCAATTACATTTGTCTTTATCATTTGTCAATTACATTTGTCTTTATCATTTGTCAATGTTAAATATCATATATTTTGATCTTAGAAAGGCTTTTGATACTGTTGCACATGGAAGACTGCTGGACAAATTGGAGCAGTGTGGCACTGGAGTCAAATTGCTGCTATGGATAAAGGAATGGTTGAGTGGGAAAAGACAGAGTGGTAATCAATGGCACTGCTCTTCGTGGACTAATGTTATAAGTGGAGTCCCTCAGGATTCAGTGTTGGGTTCATTGTTGTTTTCTGTATTTATAAATGATATTGATGATGGTATATCAAGCTTAATGTTCAAGTTTTCAGATGGTACAATGGTTGGCAGGGTTGTTAAGAACACTAATGACAGTATGCTGCTGCAACAGGATCTATAAAAGTTGAGCAGATGGACTGAGAGGTGGGAAATGAAGTTTAAAATTGACAAATGTAAAGTACTACATATGGGAAGCAGTAACTCCAGAGTAACGTATCAACTCTGTGGTACTACACTGACAGTGGTAGCAAATGAAAAGGACCTGGGGGTAATTGTGCAGGCAGATATGAAGTTTTCTGAGCAGTGCAAATGGTCTACAAGAGTACCTCATGGTGTCTTGTCAATGATATACAGAAATTTTTCTAAAAGGGATAAGGAGGTGATTATCCCCTTTTATAAGGCAATGGTCAGGCCACACCTTGAGTACTGTATGCAGGTCTGACGGCCTTATTTTAAGAAGGATGTAGAGCTGCTGGAACGAGCACATAGAAGGGCAACAAGATTAGTGAATGGAACGAAGGGTTGCTCTTAAGAAGAATGGCTTAAGTTTTGCAGATTACAGTGTCTGGAGACTAGACACCTGCGAAGTGATCTGATTGAGGTGTATAAAGCCTTGAATGGTTTGAGCATGCTCAATGCTGATGGGATTCTTCCTCTTGATCAGAATAATCACCTGAGATGGCTCAAATTCAAATTGAGGGAAGACAGTTTTAGGATAGATGTGCAGAAGTTTGCCTTTAGCCAGCAGGTAGTTGGTTGGTGGAACAGACTTCCATCTTTTGTTGTGGAAGTTGATAGCCTAAATAAATTTAAGGTTCAACTGGACAGGTATTTGAAATGAATGGAAGGGTGAAATGGGAGCGTTTTTTTTTTTTGGCTGATGCTATATAAGCTTGCTTTCTTCCATCATATGCCTCTACTAATGCTAATGCTTTCTTGGTCAGACCATACTTTTGTTCCTTCACCAATCTTGTTGCTCTTCTCTCCATTCCAGCAGATCTATATCCTTCCAAAAATGAAGCTGCCAGACCTGTAAGCAGTATTCAAGATGCAGTCCAAACATTGCCTTGTAAAATGGGATAATCACCTCCCTATCCCTAATAGCAACATTCCATGAGCTGTCCTGGCAGCCTGTCTGTACTATTCAAAGAACTTCATATCTAGGGATCCCATACGTCCTGGTATTCCAACAAAGTCGACCTGGGACGTCAAATGTCCCGGTTTTTTCAAAACAACATTTTCTCGAACATTTTCACCTGACACCTAGCAATATTGAGTCAAACTGTACTATACAAGTATCTATCTCAAAACAAAGTAGCCCATGCCTGCAGTTAACCTTATAGTGGTGACATGGAATAACCAGTACCGAAATATATCATCATTGTGCTACTTTGTTGCAAAATACCTTTAATGATTTGAATTACAGTTAATCATTATCTCAGTTTTCAGTGGTCATGTCGATTTCTCAGTATTCCACTTTTAACGTTTCCGTTTCATTATTTTTATATTTGTAATATAAAAATAATCCTTCCTTAAAATGCCGAAGAGAAAATTCATGTTTACTAACAGTTTAAATGAGCAATTCCCATTTATAAAAGAAAGTGATGTTAGTGGTAATTACTCAAAAGTGGAGTTGATCCCTGTGCCGTGCTGTGTTTAGTGTTGGTCATGGAGGAAAGGCAGATATATTTGATCATATCAGCACAAAAAAATATAAGGCTGTTGTGGTTGCAAAATCCTCCAGTCAATCTGAAAAAATTTTTTTTTTTACCACACAGTACACAGACTGGCAATTTACTAGTTCTATTTATGTGAAAATACTGAAAGGAAAAATATTTGCGAATCGGCAGGTAGAACTGGAAATTATTTTACTGTTACCGCAAGGGTTGTAGGCCATACTCTCCTACTGTCAACGGGCTGTTTATGTTTGGAGGATAGATTTACAACCCTTAGAACATGTCACGATCAGTTAATACTTGGAAAACCTTGGCACAGCCTACAAAAATCCTCACCAAAAAGGCTTTCTTCAAATTGTAAATTGTTGCACTGGAATTTGAACCTAAGAACCAGGTAGAAGTCTGATTATGTTTATCACAAGAAACCTGAGGCCAGAATCAATTACTAAAATTAAGAGAATTAGATTAACTGTTAAAATAAATCAGCATGTCATACATTACTGGCTAGATTATGCAAAATTGGCATATTTTGGTAAAACGTAACTCCCTCTATATTTAATAACTATGATGTGATGTGAAACTATCATGGCGATTTTCGAAATCTACGCATAATTTATAAATTGGTTAAAAACAGCATTTAAGTTCTTAGAGGTAAAAATTGTGTTGGCTAGTATAATCCTTTATTTTGACATTAAAGAACAATTAATGTATTTAGTAAATGCATATTATTTCAATTTCAGTTAAGAAATAAATTCCTTGTTATCTAAAAAAATTATCCAACTGCCTCACTTCTAAACACAAGCAATGATACACGCCAAAGCCAAAGCCAAAAAAATAATAATAAATAAATAAATAAATAATAGGCAGCTCGAGGTTGCTCACCAGGCTTCCTTTTCCTTGTTCACTCCACAGTTTGAATATGGAGTGGGTATGCCTAGTGAATGAACTTGCACCACTTACCATTTTTTCCCCTTACTATACTGACAATATATAACGCAAAGATCCTTTTCTTCTTTTTTTTTTCTCTCCCATATTTCTCCAGTTCTATCATAATCTACAATTCAGATCCAAAGTCATGACCATGCAAAAAGAATACTATAATTCATACTGATGTAATCCTGCTAGATTTAATTTAATTTTACTAGATAAATTTTGTTGCATTGGGATTAATACCTGCTGTTGGATGAATAGAAAATAAAAAAAAAAATGATTTCTGCATTATTTGAGCTAAATGAAGAGTTTATTGTGCTTTTATTAAATATTAACAATTTTAGTTGGTGCTCAAAAGTTGGATGATTTGTGAAGTTTTTTCAAACTTCAATAAAAAGAAGGGATTTCATTTTATTTAAATTTAAACAATACATTCCATCAAATCTTATATTCATCAAAAGAACGTATGTTGATAAACATGAGATTTAATATCTCATGGAAGGTGACATGGAAGCCTATGATAGATATAAGCTGGTCTGTAACCAAGTCAAAAAGGAGATTAGGCAGGCAAAGGCAGATTATGAGAAATCCTTGGCAAAGGATGCAAAGAAAAACAGAAAAGAGTTCTTTACCTATGTAAACTCTAGAAGGAAAGGGATGAATCAGATTGGTCCACTGGATATTGATGGTTCAATAGTTGATGATCCTGCTCAGGTGGCTAACAAACTAAACGAGTATTTTGCATCTACATTCACACATGAGGAGTTATTCAGGAAGGGGAATGCCAGAGGTGAAGTAAACTCTGGCAGTGAGCTAGATGATTTTGTAATAACTGAGAGGAAAGTGGAGGAGAAACTGTTGAGAATAAACATAAAAAAGGCACCCAGTGCGGATGGGATCTATCCAGTTATATTAAAGGAGGCAGCAAAGGAAGTAAGCAAACCCTTAGCCATAATTATGAGAGCTTCTTTGGACTCAGGGGAGGTACCCATTGACTGGAGATGTGCAAATGTGACCCAAATTCACAAAGGAGGATCAAAGGCTGACACAAGTAATTATAGACCTGTGAGTTTAACTTCTGTTCCAGGAAAATTAATGGAGGTACTGGTTAAAGAAGCACTGCAGGATCGTCTAGACAAGACTTCAGTTATAGCTCAGACACAGCATGGTTTTGTTAAGGGGAAGTCTTGCCTGACCAATTTGATTGGATACTATGATGCAGTCACAAAAGAACTGGATGCAGGGAATTACTTTGATATTATATATTTGGATCTTAGAAAGGCTTTTGATACTGTTGCACATGGAAGACTGCTGCACAAATTGGAGCAGTGTGGCATTGGGGGCAAATTGCTGCTATGGATAAAGGGATGGTTGAGGGAGGGGGAGAAGACAGAGAGTGGTAATCAATGAACACTGCTCATCGTGGACTAATGTTATTAGTGGAGTCCCTCAGGGTTCAGTGTTGGGTCCATTATTGTTTTCTGTATTTATAAATGATATTGATGATGGTATATCAAGCTTAATGTCCAAGTTTGCAGACGATACGAAGGTTGGCAGGGTTGTCAAGGACACTACTGACACTATGCTGCTGCAACAGGATCTGGAAAGGTTAAGAGATAAGCTGAGAGGTGCCAAATGAAGTTTAACATTGACAAATGTAAAGTACTACATATGGGAAACAGTAACCTCAGAGCAACGTATCAACTCTGTGGTACTACACTGACAGTGGTAGAGAATGAAAAGGACCTGGGGGTAATTGTGCAGGCAGATATGAAGTTTTCTCAGCAGTGCAGACGGGGTGCAAGAGTAGCTCATGGTGTCTTGTCAATGATACATAAGAATTTTTCTAGCAGGGATAAGGAGGTGATTATTCCCTTGTATAAGGGAATGGTCAGGCCACACCTTGAGTACTGTATACAGGTCTGGAGGCCTCATTTCAAGAAGGATGTAGAGCTGCTGGAATGAGTACAGAGTAGGGCAACAAGATTAGTGAATGGAACAAAGGGTTGCTCTTATGAAGAAAGGCTTAAGTTTTGCAATTTACAGTGTCTAGAGACTAGGCACCGGCTAGGTGATCTGATAGAGGTGTATAAAGCCTTGAATGGTTTGAGCATACTCAATGCCGATGGGATTCTTCCTCTTGCACAGAATAATCACCTGAGAGGGCATAAATTCAAATTGAGGAAAGACAGATGTAGGATAGATGTGCAGAAATTTGCCTTTAGCCAGCGGCGGATAGTTGGTTGGTGGAACAGACTTCCATCCCCTGTTGTGGAAGTTGATAACCTAAATAAATTTAAGGCTCTGCTGGACAGGTATGTCGAACGAATGGAGGGGTGAAATGGGAGTGTTTTTTTGTTTTTTTTTTTTTTGTGGCTGATGCTGCATAAGTTTACTTTCTTGCATCATATGCCTCTACTAATGCTAATATAATGTTTTATCCACAGACATGGATTTAACCTCCACTACATCAACCACAGATTTCTTTGGAGCAGCTTCAAGTCTGCAAAAAAGATAGCAGGATGAATTTGAAAGATTTAAGATTTTCCAATCTATTCCTTCTCCCTCCCACTTCAAAACTGGTTTTATGACAGATAATCTTGTTTGGACACTGCTTTAATCCTACTCACTTACAATTTTACAATGGCAAAAAAACAGAAAGTTGGAGCTGAATTTTGTGATTTTAATAAAGCACAAATAGTTGCTTCTTGAAGTGAAGTTATAAGATGATAACGTCCTATAACTTAATTGTTTGGAATCAATTTTGTGTAAAAAGGTTTATCCTTTAATGCATAGGGTTCCCAAAATGAAGCGTATGCCCACCCCTACAGGGAGGGGGTGCACTTAGTTTTTGGGAGAAAGGTGACACCTTTTTATGAACCACTTCTAATGAGATATGGGGAACCATCCCATTAATCCAGGTACGAAGCTTATTTTATTTCAGTCTTTGAAATTGACATTGAATTGCAAATTAATTTGTAAAAGTATGTATAATTTGCAGCTAAATTTTATATCACATTGATTTTTATTTGCTCTTGTTCTGGAAGATGGGGGGAGCATGAAATTTATGAAATATTTTAAGTTGGTGCAAGGCACAAGGAACCCTCACAAGAGTTTGGTAACCTCTGTTCCATTTGCAACAAAATTGTATGCAGACTGTCTTCTGAGGCGAGAACCTGAAAGCAATTAGCCCAAGAGTTGTGGTTAATGGCATGCTGCAATTGCCTTTCAATGACCCTTATATTGCATGACTGAAAAGATGCTAAAATTGTCTACAAAGACGGCACTGTTTACAGTTGGAGGAAGTTGTTCAGTAATAAACTCTGATAGCAAAAAGCATAACATTTAGGACTTGTAAGATATAAGATCTTACAAGTTAATTTAAATGACGATAGCTGGGTTGTCTTTCGCAAACTAAGAGATTAATTAGAAAAAAAACATTAGATATAGTGATATTGAAAGATGAAAAAAAATGTTACAAATTTAATAAAATAAAGATAGTGAGTTTTTCGCAAGGTGAGATTAAATCAGGAGAAATTTAATGAAGGGATGGGGTAAGCGTGAGAATAACTAGTAGCAGACGGATAAACTTTCAGCTCTCCATATACACAAAAACAAACAGGGACAGCAGGAATAGGTAACGGGGTCATTTGTGAAAAGGGTTGCTCGAGAGCAAACAATAGGATGGGAGATTGGATTAGTCGAGGTTTTTCCTTTGATCGGTGACACCGTCAGACCAAACTAGGAAGTAGATACACTTCAAATGTTTGGTTTCAAATTAAGATGTGAAGTTTCGTATTCTTTAGAAGGCCATGTGCGAAATGGAAGTGAGTGTTTGTGTAGGTGGCCGGTCGACATCAAAGGGGCATACGGCCTGGGAAGAAAGTAAAGATATTCAAAAAGGAGGTTGGATCGCACGCTAAAGGGACAGCATGAGAAAATGATATTAGCGAATGAAACGGAACATAAATTTAAATAGAAAGAGGAAGATTGGTTGAAGTCCCGAATGGAGGCGGGCCAGTAAAAAGGGGCGGTAAGGAGTTCAGAGGAACAGAAAGAGAGAGCACAGGAAAGAAAGGGAGTCTTCTCTCGAAAAACAAGAAAGAAGGTGTTTGGGGTGGGGGGGGAGTCGGAAGAGACAGAAAAATAAAGTCGGGCAGTGCCGAAATGTAAGGAGTGATAGAAAGGGGCCTAGACTGTAATGAAAGAAAATAGTTAAAGTTAGGAGTAACGGGAAGGCCAAGGATGATAAGAAAAAGGGGTTATGAAAGATAGTTAAGTGTGCCAGGAAGGGTAACGACCTCTTGGAGCAAGATGCATCAAAATGACCTTCAGTAAAGGAGGAGTTGCGCATTCAAATGGAAAAAGGACGCCAGACCCATGCAGCCAAGAGTTCCGGAAATCTATCTGAAGCAGATACAGGAGAAAGCAGATGAAGGAGAGCCATAGAAGATAGCCAAAGATTGAAGCCTCCCTGGAAAGGAAAGAAAAAGATAGAAGGTGAGCCTTATATTAAGTACACTAAGTTAGCAAGAAGGACTGTTAGTGAAATAGTATAATAATTAATGAAAAGGGGTTAGTACTAGAAAGTAAGGCCCCGAGTGCCAAGCGATAGTGCCCAAGCGATATTTTGTGTGATACATAGCGTTCTTTCTCAGCGGATTAGTTATATTTATTTTCCAGTGTCACTATTCTTCTTGTTTTTTCTTAAGTGATTCTTTACTTAAAAGCTTTGAAGTAGAATCCAGAAAGGAAATACACCTTATTTTCCTTGTGTATAAATATATATAATCCATACTAACCTAACTAAACCTCTAAACCGCTTGGTCACTGGTGGCACCGCTCCTGCCTCCACGTGGCGGGGCTGGAAACCTGGGAGGAGAAAAACACTCTCCCGGGGCAAAAAGGAGCAAAGATGGACATAAATAGACATGCCACTTATGGATCTCTCAAACAGAGACGACTTAAATGCAGGAAATGCAAAACGGCAGAAAAAAGAAAGAACAGAAACCCCTGCTCCTCTTTTTTTGATACTGCATTCTTTGACTGACAATCCTTTGAGTAAGCTCTCTCCATTCTTAATACAGAAATGTCTTGAGAATGTGGCGGGCCCACCAAAAATGGTTAGAAGATTAAAATCCGGAGACCTTCTAGTGGAGATGAACGAGAATAAACACTCGGAAAAACTATTAAAAATATCGACTTTTGGTGGAATTCCCACAAAGGTTACCCCGCATGCCACCTTAAACTCCTCTAAAGGGGTAATAGCCGAGTGGGATCTCCTTAACGTATCTGAGGAGGAAATCGTTCAGGAATTAGGCGATCAAAATGTAATAAATGCCAAAAGGATAGTCATTAAGAAAGATGGAGTTCTTACTCCTACCCGAACGGTCATTCTTACATTTAAAACACCAATTTTACCAACAACTGTTAAAGCTGGATATTTAAGGTGCAAAATTCGACCTTGTATTCCAAACCCAGTCCGGTGTTTTAAATGCCAAAAATTTGGACACTCACAAGCAGTCTGCAGGGGTGTAACCACCTGTGCCTCCTGTGGTTCAAAAGAGCATGTTCACACAGACTGCCCCAATGAAATACAAAGCTGCCCAAACTGTAAGGGGAATCATACAGCATTTTCAAAGGATTGCATCCAGTGGCAGACTGAAAAGAATATACAAAAGTATAAAGTAGAACACAAGGTGCCATACCAAGAAGCAAAAAGACATTGTTTAATTTCAAATAAATTGCCATCTTATTCTTCAGTTGTAAAAAAGCAATGATCCATAACAGTACAAACAGATTGTTCAGTTCCGCCAAGCATCTCAATTTCTGATTGGGCCAGGTCAGTCCTCTCTACACCAAAAGAACAGCCTACCCAACAGCAATCAACTCATTCGGTAAACACACCATTGACAATACCGCCAGATAAAAATTCTGTACAACAGCCAGTTAATCAAACAAGCTCTGAAAGAAATAATCAAAAAACCAGTACTGATACCATGGACATAGATAGAAATTCACACCGAGATGAACCACTTCTTGAACTTCATGCGGAAGAGGAGGACATGGACGTCACTAGACCAAATTTCCCAAAAAGGGAAAAAAGACTAGACAGGCGCAAACAGACCACATCCCGTAAGCAAGCAGACACACCCGATAATCCTCAATAATGCACAAAATCATTCAATGGAATTGTCGCGGACTCAGAGCTAACTTAGACGATGTCTATGACTTAATTACCGAATATAAGCCTGCTGTTCTTTGTCTACAGGAAACAAACTTGACCCCTAAAATGACTATGAGCATAAAACATCATATAATGCTTAGAAAGGATAGGAACGACTCTAATACAGCACATGGAGGTGTAGCATTGCTAGTAAACTCCAGAACTCCTTTCAGAACAGTCCCACTGCAAACAACTTTAGAAGCAATTGCTGCTAGAGTTATGGTTAAGATAGCGGTAACAGTTGTTTCCATATACCTTTCGCCAAACTATTCATACTCTCTAGCAGATTTGAATGATTTAGTTACTCAGCTGCCACCACCTTTCTGTATCTTGGGTGACTGGAATGGGCATCACCCCCTATGGAGTTCCTCGCACCTTGATAAGAGAGGTCAGTTAATTGAAAAATTTCTTGAAAGGCACAACTTAACATTATTAAACAATGGGACTCATACGTACGTGCATCTTTCCTCAAGGTCAACTTCTGCAATTGATCTTTCAATATGCTCGCCAAACCTCCTTCCTCTGATTGATTGGACGGTCACTGATAACCTGCGAAATAGTGACCACTTTCCAGTAATATGCACATTATCAGCTAACTCTCCTCCTCAAACTGAGATAAAAACTGTTTGGAAATTCGACAAAGCTAACTGGAAGAAATATCAAGAGCTGGCACATCTAGATATTCAGACTATCGAGACCCTCACCATTGACTCTGCCGTAACTTACATAACTCAGCAAATGATAGCAGCTGCAGAAACCAGTATACCCAGATCATCCATGAAAACTCGCTCCCACCCAAAAATATGGTGGAATGAAGCCTGTAGCAATGCGAAAAAAGAAAAGAATAGATACTGGAACTTATTTCGTAAATACCCAACCACAGCTAACCTCATACAGTTCAAGAAAGCTAGAGCTAAATCTCATCACATACAACGAATAAGCAAAAAAGAGACATGGTCTAAATATGCCTCCTCTATAAACAGGACCACAAATATCAGAACTGTTTGGAATAAAGTTCGAAGAATTAATGGAAAATATCCACCTATAACCACTCCGATAATATATCTAAAAGGCAAAAGAAATCTGTAATCCTCCCGATATTTCTAATACATTAGGTGAAACCTTTGAAAAAAATCTCCGCTGTAACCGCATTTGAGCCAAGTTTCCAGGCACATAAAATACAAGCAGAAAAACATAATCTCAATTTCAGTACTTCACGACAGCATCCATATAATGTACCCCTTACCATGGCAGAGTTACGTAGCGCACTTGCAAGATCCAAAAATAGTGCTGCTGGCCCTGATGGAGTGTACTATGCCATGATATATCACTTGAGTGAAGAATCCCTTTCTGCTCTGCTAAAACTGTATAATAGAATCTTCGGCGAAGACTATTACCCTACCAGTTGGCGTCATTCTATCGTACTAGCTTTCCCAAAACCAGGAAAGGACCATTCAGATCCAGTAAATTACCGACCGATAGCGTTAACTAGTTGTATAGGAAAAGCATTAGAAAAAATAATTAATGCCAGATTGACATGGTTCCTAGAGACTGAATGCATTCTAAGTCAAAATCAATATGGATTTCGAAGAACTAGATCAACACTTGACCTTATGGTCAAAGCTGAAGGAAATATCCGAAATGCATTTCTCAGGAACGAACACCTAGTGATGATATGTCTTGACATCGAAAAAGCTTTTGATACAACCTGGCGGTATGGAATTCTTCACGATCTCTATGAATCTGGTATTCGTGGTCCATCTTCCAAAATTTATCCAGAACTTTTTGAGCAATAGGACCTTTCAGGTACGATTTCACTCTGCTCTCTCACAAACTTTTGTGCAAGAAGAGGGGGTCCCTCAAGGTTCTGTGCTTAGTGCCACGCTCTTCTCTCTCAGGATTAATTCCATTACAAAAGTTATTCCCGACACAGTTGAAACTTATCTGTATGCTGACGATCTGGCGATCTCAAGCCACTCACAAAACATGCGTTTCATTGAAAGACAGCTTCAAGGTACAATTAACAAGCTTGTTCAGTGGGCCAAAAATAATGGATACAGACTTTCAAAACAAAAAACAACAGCAATTCATTTTTGCCGTAAACGGAATTTTCATCCAGATCCCAATTTACATCTTGATTCTCATCCAATTTCTTTTCAACAGAGTATTAGCTTTCTTGGACTAATTCTGGATAGAAAACTTAGTTTCTTAGAGCATATTAAACACATTCGTACAACCTGTCTAAAGAAGCTGAATCTCCTCAGGGCAATTTCCGCTATGTCATGGGGTGCAGATCGGTACATGCTGCTGCACTTATACTGGTCGCTCATAAGATCCAAACTAGACTATGGGTCACCTGCATATGCCTCAGCCAGAGAAAGTGTATTAAAATGGCTCGACCCAGTACATCAAAATGCCCTCCGAATTGCACTGGGAGCTTTTCGTACATCGCCAGTTCAGAGTCTCTATACGGAAGCACATGAACCACCCCTATTTCTTCGACGGCAAGCTCTGTTATTAAGTTATGCAGCAAAAATCAGAAGTTTCCCATATCATCTTATAAAACAGTATTTATTCACCCCAAAATGGCATAATTTGTACCAAAATAAACCTTTGCAGAATAAACCATGTGGCATTAGATTACAAAGCATAACTACGTGCAGCGAACTAAATATGAATGACATAATTCAAGATATTAGCACTGGTATGCCACCATGGCAAATACCCTTGGCCAATGTTGACCAACATTTCCAACAATGGGGAAAGAATGCACTTCCAAATTTCAGTATTCAGCAGATCCATGCAACTCACTCTTTTCAGTTCTCTAGTTATACCCAAATTTACACTGACGGTTCCAAGACAGATAATAAAGTTGGAGCAGCTGCAGTTCTACCAAACAATACAATATCCCAGCAGCTCCCTTTGGAGTACAGTATTTACACTGCAGAACTGTATGCTATCCTGATGGCTCTAGACAATGTAAAACAGTCATTATATCCTCAAACTATTATCTACACCGATTCCTTAAGTGCTGTATCTGCTCTTCAGTGTAAATTTCCTTCCAGCCATCCGTTTATACAACAAATTCAAACCAAGTTAGCGCAGCTTCTTGCAAACAGGCAAAAATTAATTTTCTGTTGGATACCTGGGCACTCTGGAATCAGAGGAAACGAACAAGCGGATCTTGCAGCCAAGAACGCCAGTCACATAAAATCAGACATGCAGATACCTTACACAGATTTAAAACGCATCATACATACCAATGTTAGAAAAAAATGGCTATCCATTTGGCAGGGAGAAAAGAGCAATAAGCTTTTTCAGATTAAAAAGGATCACAAGAAGTGGCTATCAAGCCTAAGAGGCAATAGAAAGGAAGAAGTAGTACTTGCTAGAATTCGAATAGGACATACTCACCTAACTCATAGTTATTTACTCACTCAGGATGACCCTCCACGATGCAGCAACTGTCAAACTCAACTCACAGTAAACCACTTGATCATTGAATGCCCATTATATCTGAGAGAACGAAAAACAGCTTTCTCTTCACACCTATATTCTTCTAATAAACTTACCTTACAACAGATTCTCGGAGACCGACAAGATATTAATGATGTTTTTACCTTCCTCAAATTGATAAACAAATATCACCTGATCTGAATCCTTTTATTTAATATAACAATCATGTATCAAATAAGATTGAAATAGGTGCATTATGGCCTTAGTAGCCCTTGCACCAATAAATCCAACAAACAACAACAACAACAACTAGAAAGTAAAGAGACAAAAAATTCTCTCTGAAGTAGAAATACTAATAGAGTTTATTATGTTAAAGGGGGTTAGTGTATAATGGAAGGGAAACTAAGGAATGAATAGTAGATGAGATTGATATACCAGATATGCGTTAGGAAGGGTAGTAAACTTACAAAGAAAGATTCTGAATATGTTTTAAAGTTATAGACAAGTAAGTTGTATGAGAAACTCTGAATGTAATGTTTTATTGATGAAGATGGTTGAGTTATCTGAATGACTAGTGACAAGTAGAGACTTTAGGAAAGCTAAGACTGGTCTACAAGTATATTGTAACAGAGTGGTGAGACCACAGAGCATAATGATGAAAGTAGTATATTTGATTGTTAATATAAGAAACGGAATTGTATCCAGGAGTAATGAAATTAGTAAGTGAATGTATAAGTGTTAGGAGTTAATTAGAGCAAGAAGAATGAATCAGGTGTTTTCATATAATGGTAAACTCAGATTATCTAGTGAATGGAAACTGTAATTAGAATGATTATGCAAGGTATCTCTGAGTCAACTTTGTATATTAGGAATGTATGTTTTCTTTTATTCAATTGTATATAATATTGTATATGTGTATGCAATAAATTTCATGTTTTGTTTTCACTTGAGTCCTGTTTGTCTAATCAACACATGCCTTGCTTGCCTAGTTAAGAGCTTGCTCTCCTGCAATTAGGCGAGAGAGCCCTGGTCTCTGATTAAGGGGAATCAATGGAAATTACCCTCAAGAGCTTGAGAATCTTCTGTGATATTTGCAGAGCATAGCAGTCAGGTGGCAAAGAGTGGGGTCTTGTAGGTGTGAGGGCACCTAAGAAAACCTGAGTTAAATGTATAATAAGACAAAGGGAGATAATAATAAATAATAAAAGGATAAAGAAAGGAAACAAAAAATCCCCCCCACAGAGTGATCCTTGTGGAATTCCCTCCTCTTGGAAAAATGGCAGAGGGTGAATCCTGCATGAAAGGAAGTTTTTAATAAAGATGGCAATGTGTCTCCTAAGACCAAAGTTGTATATGTCTTTTAAAATTCCAAATCTCCAATCCATATCATACACTTTTCCATGTCAAAGAAAACTGACACCTGCTGCTCATGTTTCAGGAAAGCATCACAAATAGATGTTTTCAGCCAGTGTTGACCTGTTCCTCCTAAGGAACAGGTCAACACTGGCTTCTAGATACCACATAAGGCAAGCATTGACCATTCTTTCCAGGATCTTGCACGACAGCTCAGAGAAATAGGACAGTAATTTTTCAGTATTTTTGGATCTTTTCCTGTCATTGCCTTCCTGGTTTCAGGAAGGCAATGACAATTGCCAAATGCCATGATTCTGGAAACTCCTCTTCAAAATAGATTCTATTATAGAGACAGAGCAAGAGATCCATGAATTCTAATGAAAGATTTTTAATAATCTCATAATGGATGTCATCTGGCCTGACAGCACTCACCTTGGACAGGGAGAGTGCTGCTTTCAGTTCCCACTGTGTAAAAGACTGGTTGTAAGCCTAACAGCCATTTGCAGACAGCTTCAATTGTGTTTGAGGGCCACGAACTCTGGGGAATACGATGTTGCCGAAGACGCTTTAGCAAATGTCCCCCCTAGAGTGTTTGCAATTACAGTTAGGACCTGCAATTGTACATCAATTATGTTTGGGATCGATAAAGGGTGTGATGTGTATTTGCCCTTCATTTTCCAGGCTTTGTCCCCAGATGGCTTTGGGATTGGCAGCCTGTGTGAAGGAAGATGTAAATTGGATCCAAGATTCCTTTCTGCTCTGACATCTGATGTAACATACTTTAGCACATGCATGCTTGAAGGCTATTAGATTATCTATAGTGGGGTAACAATGAAATATTCCCCATGCTTTATTTTGAGCCTTTCTTGCTGCTGTGCATTCTCCAATCTACCATGGTTTTGGAAATGAAAAAATCTGAGTCAATGTCTTCGGAATTGCAATTTCGGCTGCTTGGACAATGCTGCTTGTAATGTACTTCACTGCATCATTAATTGACTCCTTGCTGATTGTGGTATCAAACGATGCCAGATCTTTGAAGGCATTCCAGTCAGCATGATCGATCTTCCACTGTGGTATCCTAGGTGGTGGCATGATCTCCCATTGCAAAGGGTGGATATCACAGGGAAGTAATCACTACCATAAAGATGTTTTCAACTTCCCATGTAAAAATAGAGAAGGTACATTTATATATCATATAGAGAGATATATAAATGTACTGGTAGGCATGTGGAAAAAGGTGTTATGTCCCACATTTAGAAGAGACAGATCACTGTTTGCTAACACCCATCCCCTCCCAACCCTAAATATTTTGCCTGGTGGACCCTACTACCAGGCAAAATATTTAAAGGACTGTGGTGTTCCACAAGCCCTAGGCTAAGTGGCTGAGGGAACCCCTGGGGCTGCAGGACAGGTAACACTAAACACTGTCCAGGCAGAAGTAATTACTTTATGGTATCAATTTTATTATAATGCTGAAGGCATTCTGCTAGAGTAGCTGAAGTGTGGTGGTGGTGGTGATGGTAGTAGTAGTAAGAGTAGGAATTTTTAATAAACTACTAGGTCTATTATTGTTTTTTTCAATGGAGCAAAGCAACTTCAATTTGTGATTCTGGTTGGGATAAGCATATCCATGGTGTGGCATAATGGTGGTGATGCCAAAGATTGGTGTTTAACTCGATATACAGACTAGGGATGACAGCATGCAAGGTCATTGTCTTCCCATCTTGGCATGTTGTTGCCAGTGCAAGTTATGGGCCAAATGGTCGAAATACAGCCAGGCCTCAAATAACAAGAGTTCGATTAACGCATTTTTCAGTTACCACTTCTGGAAAAAAATTATACCACTTTTCACTTTACACAATGCAAATTTCCAGTTAACGTGATTTTTTTTTTTGTGATAGTTGAAAGATTTGAATTGCATGATAAGCTTACCACACATCGGTTGGGCAATAAACATGCATTTGCCCACTGCCAGCCTCAGTGTGTTCCATAAACCATTGGAAGCAGATGTGTTACTTGTTTGTCTCCTGCTAATAAAGTCACATTAAAAATTCTAATTTTTAAATGCAAAAAATTTTAATTTTTAATACCATTATTAAAATTAAAATTTTAATAACGGTAAAAAAACTAGATGAAATCTTTCATATCACAGAGAACCTCAAACGAAAGGGTTAAAGTTCTCGGCAATATTTATTTTACCAGGGGCTAGAGAAGATTGTTGTTGGTTATCAGAAATTAATTGAAAAAAAAGAAAGCCAACACTGTTCAAACACTGTTCAAATATTTCTGTAACAAATAGTTTCGTCATTGTGTATTTTATGCAATAAACATTTAATTCTATAATTATTTTCATCTTTTACATGGTATATGGTTAAAAATTTATTTTTAAAATTGTTTATGGACATTCCTAAAGGTCACGGACCAATTATAATTTTTCCTATTGATTATTATATTCGATTAACACATTCCCATTTTGCATAATGCGCTCGCAGGATGAATTCATTGCGTTAATTGAGGCCAGCCTGTACAAGTGTGCATTTCTGTGCCTAAGCTGGTCCCGTTGCAGTGGGGGTCCCCATGAAATGGTCAAATTATCACTCCAATTGGCCACATGGATGGGTGAGATTTTATTAAAATCCTCTGGAACACTCCAGTTTAAAAGCTGAGTAGACATGACTTTTGATTGGCAGTTGCTTTATAGAAACAAATAGTTGTAACTGTTCTTCAACAATGGCCACAATTTAGGTAGGAGTCATATGGGATGCAAACTTGGAGACAAAGATATGTGTTCGTGCTTAGGCTATGTTATGGCTGTCAACTTCGATGTGGTAGAGGCACCCATGGAAACTAGGCACTTGTGAATCAGTGGGCCCATTGAGTGGTTTTTGAAGGATAGTTGAGAGAGCCTTCCTATTTCCAGGAGAGGATCGAGATGCAACTTTGTTCCATATAAAAAGAGTTATCTAGACAGGTATGTAGAGTCTGTGGATGGCCAGCAAGGGGAATAGTAGTGAAACGACAGTTGGGGTAGATTCTATACAAGCAGCTTCAGGCTCTGAGCTGGCACATGCAGATATGGGGTTGTCAGTGCTGCCCTGAGTTCCGTTGGGATCTGGAGAGGCATATGGATGGCAGTCAAGCCATTGAGTCACCATGTAATTAGAGTCTTCACCTGCTTGTTTGGGCTTTGGCTCTAACTCATAAGGTCCACAAGTGCAAGCAAGTTTATTTGTTTTAGGGCCAAACAGATCTGGGTGAGTTGATTTGTATATTCCTGGGTAACCTCATTCTTATGGTCATCTGTACATAGCCCACAGTTTATTAATCTATATGCCTTAATGTCAGATGAATCACCATACACTTGCTGGCATTGAGAGTTAGTTGTCAGGTCAAGTTAAGAAATAGGTGAGCAGGTCTGATACCTAGTTGAAAAGTAAGAGCTCACAGTTTGGGACTGGATGTTGATAATCTGCTGACTAATTTTCTTAACTGTTCACCATTTGTTGGGAAGTTGTGATTTCTAATAGATGGTGCATTAGCAAGCCTTGCTTCACGGACACAAACTCCAGTTTTAGCTGCAGAGATACCAGTTCTTGAAAATCTGATATTGTCTCTCATTTCATTTTTAATTGTTATCTGCTCTGATAAACTGATTTATTTGTTGGATAATAGCCTCATAACTATAATCACCGGTTTGATTTCCTAGCTATGAGTCAGAAGTGCCTTTATTGGGTTCATTATTGTTGCACTTAGACTTGGAAATTTCAATAAAGTGTCCAATTCTTTGCAAATGCCTGGTTCCTTAGAACTTCTGGAAGTGTTGGTGGCACACTCTCCAAACAATGAAATTATAAACTTTCAAGGCAGGGTGCACAGAATCTTACAGTAAGTATAAATTAGCCTATAATCAGGTTACTTAAGAATGGAAGTAGTAAACATACTGAGCCAGATTATGAGAAGTCTTTGCCAAAAGGACACAAAGAAAATAATTCTTAATGTATGTTAATACCAAAAGAAAGGTAAGAATCAAATTTCTTCACTTGATATGAATGGCGAAAGTACTGATGATCATCTTGTACAGATTACTCATAAACTGAATAAATATTTTGTATTTACATCCATGCACTGAACCTGTTACAAATGAGGATATCAGAAGCCTGTCTAATACTAATTGGAGGATAAATTATTTTTATAACTCAAAGGAATCTGCAAGAGAAATTGTTGCACCTAAAAGTAAACAAAGTGCCCGAGACTCATGGACTATCTAGTTTTTTTTTTTTTTTTTTTTATGAAAACCCCAAACATGAGAAGTATTAGAACCTATAGTACTTAGTACCGTGCTTGGGTTGGAGGTGGAGGAGATGAAAGAAGATATTTGTTGACATTAGACTTGAACTTCTGTAGACTGTAATTTTCAGGAAATATGTATGAAGGTTGTTCCAGAAAATGGCAATTGAATGAATAAACAAGGAAGATGAAAAGTTGGTTCTGTGAGTTTGAAGTTGGACAGTAAATGGATGTTGGCTGGTGGCGGCATGTGTTCGAACTGTTTTGAAAGAAAGAGTGGGAATTATAGAAGCCAATTCATGGAAGTATCTGTAGAAAAGGCATGCAGCAGAAATAGTACGTCTATGAGACAGAGACTGGAGAGATTCCGTTAGAGATGAGTCATTAAATAACCTAACTACCCTCTTCTGAATGGAATCTAGGAGCCTGAGAGAGGTTTTGGGGGCAATGCCCCAGATGTGGGAACAATATTCCATGATAGGGTAGATTTGCAATTTGTACAGAGTGAACAGCTGTTTGGAAGAAAAATAACACCCAGAGCAAAAGAGAAAACCAAGTTTTTTGGATGCAGAGGAAGCAATATTTGTAATGTGTTTGTGCCAAGAGAGATTAGAAGTCAGGATAATCCCCAAAAGAGATATATCATTTTGCCTAGAAATCGGAGTGTCACCAAAGATAAGCATAGGAGCAGAAGAATCCTTTTTGTGAGATATAAGACAGGACTGAGTTTTAGAAGGATTGAAATCAACTAAGTTGTCTCTGACCCACTGGAGAATTACCAGGAGATTGGCATTTATGGAATTGGTAGCAGATATTTGAGAAGTTGAAGCTGATTGAGCAGAGCAAGGTTTCTCAAACTGGAAAGTGGAATGCAATGTGCTATCATCAGCAAAACTATGTATAGGATTTCCGGTTAATGGAAGGAAGTCATTAATATACAAAAGGAAAAGAGTGGCGGACACCAGCATTAGTGGAGAAGTTAGAAGACAGAGAGCCATCTACCATCACCCTCATTGAGCGATCAGAGAGAAAACTGGATAACCTATTACAAAAAACAGTTAGCAAACCATAAGATGGAAGCTTGTATAGAAGACCTTTATGCCAAACATGATCGAAAGCCTTTGAGTTGTCAAGAGCAACGGTTTGTGTTTCACCGAATGTTTCCATTGAATTTTTCCATAAATGGGTAACATAAGCCAGAATATCACCAGTGGATCGACACTGATGGAATCCATACTGGCGATCGTTCATCAGATGGAAGGTTTCTAGGTAGTTTAATTGTTGGTGGTTAATTGATTTCTCCATTACTTTAGAAAGAGTAAAAGTAATTGCAATGGGACGATAATTGGATGGGAGGGATTTGTCGCCCTTTTTTTTAGGAACTGGCTGGATATGAGCAAATTTCCAAGCAGAAGGAAAAACACCTTTGGAATAAGAAAGTGAAAAAAGGCTGCAAAGAACACAAGTTCAGGAGCACAGGTTTTGAGAACAAGTGGAGAAATACCATCAGGACCTGGAGCTTTCTGAGCTTCAAGATTCGTCAAAATCCTTCTGACATCCTTTTGACAGAAGACCACAGGGGCCATTGAATGTAGCATGTTGGGAATGTTGGGAGGTGTTTTACCAAGATCATTAATACATGGGTTGGAAGAAAAATGGGATGCTAGCAAGTCAGTTTTATCCTTGCCTGAAGTGACAATAGAACCACCTGGTTTTGAAAGGTGGGAACAGAGATGGGCAAAAGTTGCGGCCAATAGCTTTGGTAAGAGACACCAGAATGCTCAGCTACCATTTGGGCAAGAAGCAAGTTTTCTACTCTTAGCCTGTTCAAACTCTAGTTTGAACTGATTAATAACTGCTTTACAATTGTTGCGAGCTTTTGTGTAGGCAGAAAATGAAACTGAAGAATTGGAAACAAGCCAATTATGATATGCAGCATTCTCCTCTCGAACAGCCTTAGTACATTTATTGGAAAACCAAGGCTTAGATAAAGGATGAGATTTTAACATGAAGCGTGGAATAAAGGATTCCATTCCTACAAGAATAATTTCACTGACATGATCTGAGCAAACGTTGACATCAGAAGTTTTGAAACAGTAATCCGACCAAGGAAAAGAAGAAAAGAAATCTCGCGGGTAATCCCATTTTGCTTTCTTGTAATGCCAAACAACACAAGGTTGGGAATAGCCATGAGATAAAGGCTCCACTGGAGAAGAGACAATCACCAAGTTGTGATCTGAGGTGCCTAAAGCACCACTCGCTTTGGTTTGTTTGTGAGTAAAAGATCAAGCGTGTTGGATGTATGGTTAGGATTGTCCGGTATTCTGGTAGTAAATGAACAATCTGTGCGAGGTCATTAGAAATTGCAAAAGCCTCAGCATCTCGACCAGCTGGGTCTGTGTGACTAGAGAATGGAAGCCAGCTGGAGTTGTGAACATTAAAATCACCAAGGAAAATTACCTCACTGTTAGGACAGTTGGACTGGAAAAAGTCAAGTTGCAAAGAGAGGAAGTCAAAGAGCTCCAAGTGATTAGTGGAGTTGGGAGAACGGTAGAGACAACTAGAGACAATCTAGTTATATTAAATGTAAATAAAGAAAAAAAGTAATCAGATCTTCAGCTCTAATAACAAGAGCATCCTTGTCTTCAGTGGAATGCCACACAGATTAGAATGTGTAAGTGTCTCTCCTGTTTACAAAGGTGGTTCAAAGTGTGAAGTGAGTAATTAAAGAATTGTGCATTTGACTTATTCTTATCATTTAAGCATAATTCATAGACACAAATTACATTTTATACCTGAGTATGATTTGGCAAGCCTGTATTATCCATGCGACTGGCTACGTTAACAGCATTTCCCCACACATCGTACTGTGGTTTCCGAGCGCCAATTACTCCAGCTACAACTGGCCCCATATTCATACCTGAAATAGGAAATAAATGTCAATTGTCTAAATATCATGAAGC
Source organism: Mastigoproctus giganteus (assembly GCF_048544385.1). Lineage (NCBI taxonomy): Eukaryota > Metazoa > Arthropoda > Arachnida > Uropygi > Thelyphonidae > Mastigoproctus > Mastigoproctus giganteus. The sequence goes on along the minus strand of NC_143584.1, from coordinate 166,043,187 downwards.
ATGTATAAATGATTGTCACTCTAATTGATTTAGAAATATTGACTCAGGAATGGCTCACTGAAGGGGCATTCAGTTATCATAATAACAACAGATAACTGAATGCATGCTCTTATACTAGGCAAGATTGGTTTAAGATACAGTAAACCCTCGCTAATCCAATTACAGTTAATCCAGATGTTCGATAATCTGGATAAAAATATGAAAATTCTGTTCATAGTTGATTACTTTGAAAGATACATGGGATTTAAGAAGGCAGATGAGTAACTCTCACTGCATGTTGATTGACTGCACAGAGAGAGAGAGGAAACATACATTACATTGTCTTGGGTATTGTTCACTCTGAGTCGGACGGATGTTATTGCTTATATCACTTTATTTGCATACTTCTTTATACATATATACATAAGTTGACACATTTTATATAATTATGGGTTCTAAAGAATTAAAAAGTGAAATAAAAAGAAAACACTTTACTTAACTATCATTAACAAGCTCAAAGTGATAACAACTTGAAAATGGTGTTCCTGGAAAAAAAAATTGCTGAAGAATTTGGTATTGACCAATAGGCTGCGTCAGATATTAAAAAACAAAATGAATCAGTAAAGACATTTCCTTTAAAATTCTATGTGGGAAGTGATAAAAGCAGAGTATCAAGTCTGCTGACGAGGCTAGTGGGAGCCAGATGTGTTCAAAGCTGCTAAGTGGATTTTCTTATTTATTGATGTGAAATTATTGTTTTTCTTAAACTTTTAATTTAAATTTAGTAGAATAGCATTATTTTGTGATTTTCTGATTAATCTGGTGTATTTATTCTTTACTCGGCCTTGTAATTGCATAAAAGTATCGGTAAGGGTATCATATCCAAGTGTTACAAATTGCAGCTCTGCTGAACGAGAAGTTTTTTAGCCATATTTAGCCGCTTTATTGACCAACTGATACATCAAATTATTTTCTATAAGTAGCTTATAGACCCAGTCAGGATCGTTAGTTTATTCTGAATTGAGACAGCGAGATTTGGAAGTTAATTAATACTTAAAGTGTCCGTAGCTTTGCCATTTGTAACTTGCATCATTGTTATACAATACAACGGTATATCCCGAACTGGATAGCGTTAGTATAGTATAGTATATTATAGTATATAATATAATATTGTCAATTAATCAGCAAAATCTATTAAATTTGTTAAACTTTGGTGTCAATTAAATTGTACTTTTAACTAAATACATATAACGACTTAGATTACAAACGTAACATGATTAATTAATACATAACTTGATACGGAAGTTGTATAAACGGAACTCGTAGATATTTGATACGGAAAAATATAGCATTATAACTGTGTTGGAATACAAGTTTAGGGTTAAAATTTTGTATTGAAATTAAATCGAAATCATGACTCAGACCAGAGCAGCAAAGCAAAAGGCTCAAGCTAATGGGAGTGCTGTGGCTCAGAGGAGAACTGAGGGGGGCAGTTGCCCTCTGAATCACATTACTTTTAAAATGCACTGCTTGCATGATGTTTGTGGAGCAATCGGGTACGGGACATGATATTGTCCCGTACCCGATGAAAGGGTGCAAGAATATTTGCTGAAGCTATCGATGCAGTGTTAGGTGAGTCGGAAAACTGCTACCCGACCCACCTAACACGACCCACCGGAAACTGATACAAGGACTAATAGATTAACAGTAGCAACTGGCAGAGGTGAAAGTGATTCTTGCGCTGATTCTATTGGAATGAGCAGAAGCCTGGAAAACAAGATGCAGGATATTTCAGAGACTGCTGGGAGTCATTGCAGTACAAGTAAATACATGGGTTGTGTTAGGGTAGCTAAGAAAACGAACAGGTGCATGTATACTTGTGTGTACACCAATGCTAGGAGTTTGGTAAATAAATTTGATAAATTTGAGGTATTGCTCAAAGCATCAAAGGCGGATGTTGTTGGGATATCAGAAACGTGGTGTCACACAGATATAAGGAATGCAGAACTGGAATTTGGGGAGTATGTCTGCAGAAAGAATAGACAGGATAGGAAGGGAGGAAGGTTTATGCTATTAGTTAAGAAACACATAAAATCCAAGGAAGTGAAGCCAGTCGAAATAGAATGGGCCAGTAAATCAAAGAGTCTTATATTGTGGGATTTTAATTTCCCAGATATTGACTGGAATTTGTGGGATTGTCACTCACACACTAGCAAGACTTTTGTGAATTTATTGGATGATTGTTTTCTACATCAGCATGTTCGGGAGGCAACTAGAGGGAGTAATACTCTTGATTTGATTATCAGTAGTGATTCTTCATGCATTAAGAATCTGCAGATACAGGAACCACTAAGGGGGAGTGATCACCATGTGCTGAAGTGGGATTTACTCAAAGAGGTAACTACCATCAGGGGTAAAGGGAAGGGTTATTGCTTTCGTAAAGGTGATTACGATGGTCTGAGACAGTGTTTAAATTCTATACAGTGGGACCAACTGATGATGTTACCAACAGCAAATTCAAAATGGGAAGCATTCAAAGAACTTATCTTCGAAGCTACTAGGCTTTACATACCAACTAAGAAATATTGTTCAATGTTTAGGCCTAAATGGATGTCAGATGAACTAATGAGACGTATGGCAGAGAAGAAAAATGCATGGGATATATATAAATTAATGGGTGGCATGGAAGCCTATGATAGATATAAGCTGATCTGTAACCAAGTTACAAAGGAGGTTAGGCAGGCGAAAGCAGATTAAGAGAAATCTTTGGCAAGGGATGCAAAGAAAAACAGCAAAGAGTTTTTTACTTATGTAAACTCTAGAAGGAAGGGGATGAATCAGATTGGTCCACTTGATATCGATGGTTCAACTGTTGATGATCCTGCTCAGGTAGCTAACAAACTAAATGAATATTTTGCATCGACATCCACACATGAGGAGTTATTCAGCGAGGGGAATTCCAGAGGTGTATTCAACTCTGGCAGTAAGCTAGATAATCTTGTAATAACTGAGAGTAAAGTGGAGGAGAAATTGTTGAAGATAAACACAAGAAAGGTGCCTGGGGTGGATGGGATCTATCCAGTTATATTAAAGGAGGCAGCAAAGGAAGTAAGCAAACCCTTAGCCATAATCACAAGAGCTTCCTTGGACTCAGGGGATGTACCCATAGACTGGAGGTACCCATAGACCGTGCAAATGTGACTCCAATTCACAGAGGAGGATCAAAGGCTGACACAAGTAATTATAGACCTGTGAGTTTAACTTCTGTTCCACGAAAATTAATGGAGGCACTGGTTAAAGAAGCACTGCAGGATCATCTAGACAAGACTTCAGTTATAGCTCGGACACAGCATGGTTTTGTTAAGGGAAAATCTTGCCTGACCAATTTGATTGGATTCTATGATGAAGCAACAAAAGAACTGGATGCAGGGAATAACTTTGATATTATATATTTGGATCTTAGAAAGGCTTTTAATACTGTTGCACATGGAAGACTGCTGCATAAATTGGAGCAGTGTGGCATTGGAGGCAAATTTCTGCTATGGATAAAGGGGTGGTTGAGGGGGAGAAGACAGAGTGGTAATCAATGGACACTGCTCATTATGGGCTAATGTTATTAGTGGAGTCCCTCAGGGTTCAGTGTTGGGTCCATTATTGTTTTCTGTATTTATAAATAATATTGATGATGGTATATCAAGCTTAATGTCCAAGTTTGCAAACGATATGAAGGTTGGAGGGTTGTTAATGACACTAATGACAGTACACTGCTGCAACAGGATCTAGAAAAGTTGAGCAGATGGGCTGAGAGGTGGAAAATGAAGTTTAACATTGACAAATGTAAAGTACAGTCAGTCCTCGTATAGCACGACAGTTGTGTTCCTAGAAACCCTCGTGCAATGCAAAATCGTGCAATATAAACAACAGGCCCTATGGGAAAAACAGGGTTAGGTGCCGACCACCCAAGATTGAACACACATTTGTAACCAAAACATTACAAAACACAATAAATAATCGTAATAAAATACGTAAGTATTTTATTACGACTATTACGTAATAAAATATTGCTAATTCTTTTGCTTCTATCGTAAGCAAACTTGTTTTTTATTTGATTTTCAATCCAAACAGATGACAGCCATTCCATCTCTTCCAATTCTTTGTGTCTTAATCTAATGGATTTTAGTTGCACTTTGAGTTATTCCTGCTATGAAAGTTTTTTTTATTTTCTCTTCATTCTTTGTAATTCTCGGCTTTGCCTCATTTAGGCCTATAGCACGTGCAATATCACATGGTCTTTCATTTCGCTCAAAGCGTTTCACAATTTCATATTTTTCTCTATCGACAGAGGCGGACTGGCCACAAGCCTTACTGGGGAAACCTCGGTGGGCAGGAGGCCGGTGTGATTTTGGCCATAAGCCACAGTATGAGGCCACTACAAATTTTCCCAGGTAAGAATTTTTGACCCAGTCCGCCTCTGTTTATCGATATTGCTTTTCTTTTTCTCTCTGAATCTGCAGTGTCGTCACCAGGACGCTTCCTTTTCACACCTTTTAGTATTTTACTTATTTTTAGGGAATAAAGCACAATTACAAAACGAGGAGGCACGCTTGATACACATAAACAAAGCTGCTCGCGTGTAGCAACTGAATAAACACTGTAAAGGCAGAGATACATTATTAACACCTCACATTTTACTAAAGCACATTTCTAGGGGTTACTACCATAAAACAATAAAAACAATTTCCAGTTGCGTTTCTGCTAGTGGAATCTGTTATAAACTGATAGTAAACTCGATCTAATTGCATTTGCGATTATACCAATAGCTGGAATTGTGTTGGTTTTTACGTTATTATAGTGAAATGTAAACAGAAAATTTGTGTTTCTCCTTCACTGATATAAAAAACAAATACATTTTCAGAATCTTCTCTTCATTCCTATCGTGTTGCGTTCGACTGCCATTTCTTGTAAACACAAAGGCAAATCGTGCATAAGCGAATTCGGTTCATGTTATATAAGATATCGTTCCCCTATTTATAAAGCGTGTATGATCGAATTCGTGTAATGTAAACACGTGTTATACGAGGACTGACTGTACTACATATGGGAAGCAGTAATCACAGAGCAACGTATCAACTCTGTGGTACTACACTGACGGTGGTAGAGAATGAAAAGGATCTGGGGGTAATTGTGCAGGCAGATATGAAGTTTTCTGAGCAGTGCAGACGGGCGACAAGAGTAGCTCATGGTGGCTTGTCAATGATACATAGGAATTTTTCTAGCAGGGATAAGGAGGTGATTATTCCCTTGTATAAGGCAATGGTCAGGCCACACCTTGAGTACTGTATACAGGTCTGGACGCCTCATTTCAAGAAGCATGTACAGCCGCTGGAACAAGATTAGTGAATGGAACAAAGGGTTGCTCTTACAAAGAAATTCTTAAGTTTTGCAAATTACAGTGTCTGGAGACTAGGTTGTTGTTGTTGTTGTTGTTATTTGGTTTTTAGGAGCATTAGCAACTAAGACCATATTGCTCCGGGATATGCGGTGGTCATTCCCTGACCTTTCCGCATCCTCCGTATTTGGTGGTGACGGGGTCGAACCCCGGTCTAATCAAGAAGCGTGTGCTATGCACTGCTGCTCCTTCCCACCTGGCTACGGAGGCGCCTTGGAGACTAGGCACCGGCAAGGTGATCTGATAGAGGTGTATAAAGCCTTGAATGGTTTGAGCATGCTCAATGCTGATGGGATTCTGCCTCTTGCTAAGAATAATCGCCTGAGAGGGCATAAATTCAAATTGAAGAAAGACAGATGTGGGATAGATGTGCGGAAATTTTCCTTTAGCCAGTGGCGGGTAGTTGGTTGGTGGAACAGACTTCCATCCCTTGTTGTGGAAGTTGATAGCCTAAATAAATTTAAGGCTCAGCTGGACAGGTATTTAAAAGGAACGGAGGGGTGAAGTGGAAGGTTTTTTTTTTTTTTTGGCTGATGCTGCATAAGCTTGCTTTCTTGCATCATATGCCTCTACTAATGCTAATGCTAGACGGATGCCAAAAGAAGTGTTGCTGGAAGAAGCTGTATTTAAGCAGTATTCACAGCAATGATCAAGCGGCGTTGCCGTGCAAAGCCAGTGCCACCTGATAAATGTATCAAAAGTATTATAAAATGTATTATAGTTTTTAAATAAAGTCTCTACAGTGATATTTTTTTATTTATTTTTTATCAGCACTACCTTTATCATTAAATTTTCCATTTATTTGTGCTCTATGTTTTTTTTTTTTTTGTCTTTTAGGGCTATCTTTTGCTTCACTAATCCGGATTATTGCTTAATCCCGATGACCTCTTCCCCCATTACTCCTGATTAGTGAGGGTTTACTGAAATGTTAATTTATTGAAATGTTAACACTTCAATATATATACTTAAAACATTTTTTGCAGCGTTTCAAAGTTACTCTAAACCTCAGCTTCAGGCATACAGAGAGTTATAAAGCAAAGAAATTAAGTATAAAACAATTACGAATGCACCAACGATGGATAACTGGAAGTTAAAGCTAACTGATATACAACATGATGAACTTAATAGCCAAAGCTGGGAATAGACCGTAATTGTATAACCAAACCATCTCATTCATTGTAACTGGAGGAGAACCAAGTAAGATAATCCCCCTCTCCCAATCTGCTTTCCCTTCACAGGAAACATTTTGGACTACTTAATAGTTTAAAACTGTACAATTCAGAAACTAGAAAACCAACCAACTAAAAATATAAAAATGAGGGAGAGGGGATATAAGTTTGATTTTATTTCTGTTTTTCTGGCACAAGACCAACAGAGGCTATAGTGCTCCACAACCAAGGCATAATAAATAAAAGAAAAAACATTTTTTGTAACCTTTCAGGAAGATTACAGAGTCAAAATATGTATAAAAATGTAAAATACGTAGTCTAAAAATACATACAGACTATTATATGTATTTGTGCAGATTAATCATTCGTAAAAATTAAAATATCCGACACATGGTCATTGATAAAATCTGACTGAGTGTAAAAGGCCCAGTCAGCAGTAAAACAATTATATCATTCACTGGTCAAATTATCACATTTAATTAGAATGTTTTATCGTTAAAATGGTGCCACAAGACTTGCACATAGGAGGGTCATCTGTTTTCTGCAGAAGCAATTATATAAGATGACTATCCTGTGAGGAGTCGAGCAAGAACAAATTCCTTGCTACGATTCTTTCACAGACTAGACTGCTATGCTTTGATTACAGGCTTTATCTGATGTCTGTCTATTCCATGAATCCTGCCATTGGAAATACATCCTGCTTTGCATTATTTGCCTGTAGTCTGTATAGGGAAATGACAGGCAATGATTATTTACGGGGCTTGCAGATTGGCAGTATCAGGCTTGCAGTATCAGCCAAATCATTTCCCATAATCCTAATGTGGCTGGGAATCCAGCAGAAGCAGATATCATATTCATGTTCATAGAGAGAGTTAACCTTCTGTTGAACTCGAGACAAGACTGGATGAGAGTTATACCTCAGTGATAAAGCCTGCAAGATGCTCAGAGAATCTGAATAGATAGCGAACCATTGGTATTGGCATGTATTCATGTGATCTAGGACTAACTCTAAAGCGCATTGCTCGTCAGTGATACTACATTCAGGGAGAATCTGCTCGGAAATTGTAGTTTCTAGAATGATAGTAGCAGATCCTACATATAATTCCGACTTCAAGCCATAAGTGTAAACTGGCAAGAAGTCAGAAAGTTCAGCTCGGTGTGCTGAATAGAGCTGCAAGTAGACAGATGGAGTATCAGTCTTTACCCAGTTCTTAAGAGAAAAGTCACATCCCTAGGGTGTAAGGGTTATTTGGTGATTGTGCAACCTTGTCTGCCATGATATTAAGTTCTCTGAGTAGCTATTGGACATAAATACCAAAGAAACAATTGGTAACCTGAAAGGAGGAGTACAAATTTTCCTTTCATGGCTCAAAAATGGATGGCCAAGTAGGATGGTCTGGCGGGGATTTCAGTTTTAAAGCATACTTTAGAGCCAACTGCTTACATTGAAGCAATAATGAGGGTTCATTTGCCTCCATGTATAGGTTCTGTACAGGAGATGTTCAAAATGCTGCAGTAGTAATACAGATAGGCTGATGATAGATGAGGTTCAGCCATTGAAGTACAATGTTTCTGGCATATGTGTATACTTGGGACCCATAATCTATTTTAGTTCTCACAAGTGCACAGTAGATACATAGTAAAGTGCACAAGTCCGCACCCCAGGATGTAGAGGAGAGAGCACAGAGAATGTTCAAGCTTCTCATGCAATTTGTATAGAGTTGATGGATGTGTTCTAGAAAGGTCAACTTTTTATCAAATACAAGTCCCAAGAATTTTGTGTCTAGAAAGAGAGAATAGCACTTTGTCTGAGCCTCAATTCAGGGTCAGGATGAAGATTATTCTTACGACAAAAATGTCGGCACCTCCATAGCCAGGTGGGCAGGAGTGGCAGTGCGTAACACACGCTTCTTGATTAGACCGGGGTTCACGCCCGTGACCACTAAATACGGAGGATGCGGAAAGGTCAGGGAATAACCACCGCATATCTCCGGAGCAATATGGCCTTAGTTGCTAATGCTCCTAAAAACCAAATAACAAACAAACCAACAACAAAAATGTATGCAAATGATTTTCTGCAGCAAGAAACTGAATCCATGAGCAAGTGCCCAGAAATTAAGGTGATCAGTGGCTTGTTGCATTTGTCTTTCAATAACCCTCATGTTGCACGACTGAGAAAATATGCTAGTTGTCAACATGGAGGGTGCTGTTTACAGTTGGAAGAAGTTCTGTAATAGAATTTACTTTGATGGCGAAAAGTGTAACACTTAATACTGATCCTTGCAGTACCCCCTCCTCTTGGAAAAATGGACAAGAGTGTGAGAATCCCACACAAACTTGGAAAAACCAATTGGATAAAATGGTTTTAATAAAAGGTTCTTCCTCTAAGACAGAGGCTATGCAAAACTTTTAAGATGCCAAATCTCCAAGTTTTATCATATGCTTTCTCCATATCAAAGAATACATACACCACATGTTCTCGTTTTAGGCAAGAATCCTGGATGGATGTTTACAGTGTAATTAAATGGTCCAGAGTGGACCTGTTTTTCTTAAGCTGCATTGGATGCTGGAGAGAAGGTAATTTGATTCTAAATACCACATTAATCAAAAATTAAGCATTCTCTCCAGGATTTTGCATAGACAGCTAGTCAGAGTGATAGCACGATAATTATTAGGAATTTTAGGATCTTTTCTGGCTTAGCAAAGGCAAGAAAAGGATCTTGCGCCAGGCATCTAGAAACTACTCTTCAGTAAAGATTCTGTTATATAGATGGTGCAGGTGATCCACAGATTTTGTTGAAAGGTGTTTAATCATTTCATAATCAATGGATGTCATCTGGTCCAACAGCACTTGTCTTAGAGGGTTAGAGCTGTTCTCAGCTGCTGTGTGGTAGACAGCCTGTTTTAGGGATAAAACCCTTTGATGCGAAATTAAGTGCCTGCTTTTCACTTTTCTGTTTCAGGATGGAATTCTTGGGGAATAAGATATTGTCCCAGAGATATTAGAAAATGTTTCCCCAAGAACATTGGCTAATACATTTCACTCTGCAATAGTGCATCAATTATATTCTAGGATCTATGAATGGATATATATTTGACTTCATTTTCCAGATTTTAATCTGGTGGACTGGTTAATTGATGATGGGGAATGGAGCCACAATTCCTTTTGACTCTAATAATGGATATAGTGTGATTTGGGATGTGCATGTTTAAAGGCTGTTAGATTGGCCATGATAAGATATCATCAGAAAATCCCCCTTGCTTGGGTTTGAGCCTTCTTTACTGATGAGCATTCTGCATTCCGCCAAGGTATGGGAAAAGGTGGAAAATGGAAAGATGTTTTCGGTATGACAGATGCAGCTGCATAAATAATACTTTCTGTGATGTATGTCACTACATCATTGATAGACGCCTGACTGACTATAGTGATGTCAAATTCTACCAATGTTGAAAGGCATTCCAGTCAGCCTGACCAATCTTTCACCCTGGTAACCTAAAAGGAAGACAATCTTCCAATAATTGGTGTAGTGATCACAGGAAAGTGACCACTTCCATACAGGTTCTCCTCAACTTCCCAATGAAGTGAAAATAGGAGAGATGGAAAGTAGAGAGAAAGATCAAGGGCATAAAATGTAGGAAAAGAAGGTGTTAGTTCCCACGTGCAGAAGAAAGAGGTTATTGTCAGTAGGCATATGCTCCATGACACATCGCTTTCCATTCATGTCAGCACTACACCACAGGATGTTATTAGCATTAATAAAGGCATATGATGCAAGAAACCAAGCTTATATAGTATCAGATAAAAAAATAAACTTCCCATTTTTCTCCAAAAGTTTATCAAGTTCTTCCTTGAATTTATTTAAGCTATCAACTTCCACAATGACAAATGGAAGTTTGTTCCAGCAATCAATCACCTTTTTTTTTTTTTTTAATGTAAACCCCAAACACGAGCTGTATTAGAACCTATAGTACTTGGTACCATGCTTGGGTTGGAGGTTGAGAAGACGAAAGAAGATATTTGTTGACACTGGACTTGAACTTCTGTAGACTAATTTTCAGGAAATACGTATGAAGGAAGGTTGTTCCAGAAAACAGCAGTTGAATGAATAAACGAGGAAGATGAAAAGTTGGTTCTGTGAGTTGGAAGTTGGACAGTAAATGGATATTGGCTGGTGGTGGCACGTGTTTGGACTGTTTTGAAAGAGAGAGCAGGCATTATAGAAGCCAATTCAGAAGAACAGCGCCCATGGAAATATCTGTAGAAGAGGCATGCAGCAGAAACTGTACATCTATGAGACAGCGAGTGGAGAGACTCTGTTAAAGACGAATCATTAATTAACCTAACTGGCCTCTTCTAAACGGAATCAAGAGGCCTGAGAGAGAGAGGTTTTGGGGGCACCACCCCAGATGTGGGAACAATATTCCATGGTAGGTCGAATTTATGATTTGTACAGAGTGAACAGCTGTCTGGAAGAAAAGTAATGCCGAGAGCGAAAAAGAATACCAAGTTTTTTAGATGCAGAGGAAGCAATATTTGTAATGTGCTTGTGCCAAGAGCTACCAACCTGCTGGCTAAAGGAAAATTTCAACACATCTATTCTACAATTGTCTTTCCTCAATTTGAATTTATGACCCCTTGGTTGTGTAATCTGAGCAAGAGGAAGAATCCCATTAGAATTGAGATTGCTCAAACCATTCAAGGAATTATATACTTCAATCAGATCACTCGCAGATGCCTAGTTTCCAGATGCTGCAATTTGCAGAACAATTTAAGCCTTTCTTGGTAAGAGAAACCCTTTGATCCCCTCACAAATCTCATTGTCTTTCTTTGTACTTGTTCCAGCATCTCTGCATCCTTCCTAAAATGAGACATTCAGACCTGCATGCAGTACTCAAGGTGTGGTCTGACCATTGCCTTATACAAAGGGATTATCACATCCTTATCCCTACCTAGCAAAATTCATGTATGTCATTGCCAAGACCCCATGAGCCACTCTGGCAGCCTGTCTGCACTGCTCAGAAAACTTCATATCTGACTGCACAATTACCTACAAGTTTTTTTGCATTCTCCACTACCCTGAGTGTAGTACTGCACAGTTGGTACATTACTCTGGGGATGCTGCTACCCATGTGCAGTATTTGCATTTGTTAATATTATACTTCAGTTGCCACCTCTCAACCCATCAGTCCAACTTTTCTAGATCCTGTTGCAGTAGCATACTGTAATTACTGTCATTAACAACCCTGCCACATTACAATTGTAGAATAGATGTGTTGAAATTTTCCTTTAGCCAGCAGGTTGGTAGCTCTTGGCACAAGCACATTACAAATATTGCTTCCTCTGCATCTAAAAAACTAAAAAACTTGGTTTTCTTTGTATAGTCTGCAGACTTGACATTAAGCCTGATATGCTTTCATCAATATTATTAATAAATGTATAAAACAACAATGGGACCCAGCACTGAACCCTGGGGGACTCCACGAAAAGCAGTATCCACTGATTATCACTTGCTGTCTTCTCACACTCAACCAGCCCTTTATCCACAGCAGCAATTTTTCCTGAATGCCATACTGCTCCAAATTGTACAGTAGTCTTCCATGTGCAACAGTATCAAAAGCTTTCCTGAAATCCTAGTATATGATATCAAAATTATTATTTGCATCCAGTTCCTTTGTAGGTACATTGCAGTATCCAAACAAATTAGTCAGACAAGAATTCCCCTTAACAAATCCATGCTGTGTCTGAACTATAACTGCAATCTTGTCTAGATGATTCTGCAATGCTTCTTTAACCAGACTTCATTATTTTCCCTGGAACAGAAGTTAAACTAATAGGTCTGTAATTACTCATGTCACCCTTTGATCTCCCTTTGTCAATTGGGGACACATTTGCAAATCTCCAGTCCATGGGGCTCTCCCCTGCATCCAAGGATGATCTCATAATTAAGGCTTAGGGTTTGCGTACTTCCTTTTCTGCCTCCTTTAATATAACTAGAAAAATCCAATCCACCCCAGATGCCTTTCTTATGTTTAACTTCAACAATTTCTCCTCCACTTTGTTCTCAGTTATTACAAAATCATTTAGCTCCATGTTAGAGTTTGATAGTGTCCACAAAAACCCGAGAAGTAGGACAGCAGGAGGCAGCTGCACAATGAGATCATCAAGTTCTGACTGAATTGTTCCATTTCTAAGTTAGTTGAAAGCGGAACAAGTTGGAATGGGGTCTGGTTGCCCTTAAGGATGCCAACTCCTCCATTGGAAGATCCATCCCCAGTTCTATCTTTACATATGATAGTTGTATTATGAAAGGAAGGTTTTTCATTTGTCTTGAAATATGTTTACTGCAAAAACAATCATGCTTGTGCAGGAAGGCCTTGATATCATCAGTATTTTACCAGAATCCACGGCAATTGCAGTGGTGCTGCTCGGATTTCATTAGGAGATGTTGGTGAATTAAATGTTAGGATGGATCTCAATGTTGCTAATCTGAAATCCGAGCAGCACCACTGGGAGGTCCTCTCAGCATGTACAGGTGCCCAAATCAAGGGGAAACCTTAGTGGAAGATGGTTTGAAGAGAGTGGTTTGTTTGAACTCCTCTCAGAACTTGGCCCTCTGCTGCTGAGTATCAAAAATACAAGAGAGTCAAATACAAATTGATTCTGTACAAATACAAATTGATTATGCACAAATACAAATCTTCAACTATTTATAAAAGAATTCACATTTTGATGAGTAAAACTGTGATGCAAGTAATTATTGGAAATCAAAAATACTTTTCTATAATTAGACAATAAATCCAGGCCTTAAGTTATTAAAGAAATATAACAATAACTGTTACTCAATTTGGAGCAACAAGTGAGAGACACCAACTGAGTCTGATTATCAACAAAATATATAATAATTTGTCAAACAATACTTCACAAATTGATAAAAAATCTGTACCAAGAGGCTATTATTTTTAAATATGTTACTGAGAATGCAGAAGTAGAGGATATAATCAAGTCTGAAGCTTTAGTTGATCACAAAAGGTAAAGAGTTTATCAGTGCAGATTTGAAGGAATTAAAAAAGGTAGGTTTGGACATCATAGATGCTTATGGCCATAATCCAAAGTCCAACCAAATGTCCAGTTGTGGGGGTTGGCACAACTATGAGTAGGAGAGGTTGTAAGGGTGCTCTTTGATAACTTAAATTGTAATGACAATGGCAAACAGAAAAAGGACCTGATACCAAGAATGCTTACGCATTAACTTTAAATTGGAAGGAAGAAGCATTAGTTATTAGCACTAATGTTATTAGTGGAGTCCCTCAGGGCTCAGTGTTGGGTCCATTATTGTTTTCTGTATTCATAAATGATATTGATGATGGTATATCAAGCTTAATGTCGAAGTTTGCAGACGATACAAAGGTAGGCAGGGTTGTCAAGGACACTACTGACACTATGCTGCTGCAACAGGATCTGGAAAGGTTGAGCAGATGGGCTGAGAGGTGGCAAATGAAGTTTAACATTGACAAATGTAAAGTACTACACATGGGAAACAGCAACCCCAGAGCAACATATCAAATCTGTGGTACTACACTGACAGTGGTAGAGAATGAAAGGGATCTGGGGGTGGTTGTGCAGGCAGATATGAAGTTCTCTGAGCAGTGCAGACGGGCTGCAAGAGTAGCTCATGGTGTATTGTCAATGATATATAAGAATATTTCTAGCAGGGATAAGGAGGTGATTATTCCCTTGTATAAGGCAATGGTCAGGCCACACCTAGAGTACTGTATACAGGTCTGGAGGCCTCATTTCAAGAAGGATGTAGAGCTGCTGGAACGAGTACAGAGAAGGGCAACAAGATTAGTGAATGGAACAAAGGGGTGCTCTTACGAAGAAAGGCTTAAGTTTTGCAAATTACAGTGTCTGGAGACTAGGCACCAGCGAGGTGATCTGATAGAGGTGTATAAAGCATTGAATGGTTTGAGCATGCTCAAGGCTGATGGGATTCTTCCTCTCGCTCAGAATAATCACCTGAGAGGGCATAAATTCAAATTGAGGAAAGACAGATGTAGGATAGACGTGCGGAAATTTGCCTTTAGCCAGCGAGTGGTTGGTTGGTGGAACAGACTTCTATCCCTTGTCGTGGAAGTTGATAGCCTAAATAAGTTTAAGGCTCAGCTGGATAGGTATTTTGAACGAACAGAGGGGTGAAGTGGAAGTGGTTTTTTTTTTTTTTTTTTTTTTGGCTGATGCTGCATAAGCTTGCTTTCTTGCATCAAATGCCTCTACTAATGCTAATGCTAGTTTCAAGATCTACAATGTTAATTATGGGAAAAAGATGTATGGATTAGTGAAGAATGAGAGGGACGGGGAGGAACAACATTACCTGTATAATGAAACAGGAAAAGTAATTACATATGAGGAAGATATGAGAGAGAGAGAGAGAGAGAGAGAGAGATATCAAGAAGAGAAGTGGAGGCTGCAATGGAAAAGATGAAAGAAGTTAAATTACCAGGGTGGATGATTTGTTTGTTTGTTTGTTTGTTATTTGGAGCATTAGCAACTAAGGCCATATTGCTCCGGGATATGCGGTGGTCATTCCCTGACCTTTCCGCAACCTCCATATTTGGTGGTGATGGGCTCAAACCCCAGTCTAATCAAGAAGCGTGTGCTATGCACTGCTGCCCCTTCCCACCTGGCTACGGAGGCCCCTACCAGGGTGGATGAAGTAACTACAGTAACAATAAGATGTACTGCTACAGGGTTACATGTGAATGGTCAAAGAATTTTTAGCTCATGAGAACAGAGAAGTTTATTGGAAATTTTTACTGTCTTTTTGATTAATTAACATATTAAATTGTGTTTGACAAATAGTTTAATAGTCTTAGTCATGTTTGTTAGCTTATTTTTAAATTTAGCTAGTGATTTTGTAAATTATGATTTATTCGTACTGCTATTGTATCAGTGTTTTTGCACAAATATAATAATACATAACTAGTAGTGTTGGCCAAAAATAATAAAATAAAAAAGAGTTTACATAAAAATAAAAAAGTTACATGGCCCTTTAGGTCTGCCAGGCATTATACATCCTGAGGACACTCTTAAGGGAAATCATTTTTTCACAGGAATAGGATTCAATACCAACTATTGCTAAGTAGGCTTGCATAAAGTGATGTTATACCACTGTCATTCCTATGTTATTACCAGGTAGCTTGCACTTGAAATTAAGTTTCCCTATATCATATTTTTACTCTATATCATAGGGATTCCTGTTTCAGATCCTTCATGATTTGTATGTACCTATGGTACCGTTGGACCTTTTTTTTTGTTTTGTTAGGATACAGTTTTACTCTTAGTCCAGATGTTATTATAGTTATAAGATAGATGATGCATTTTTGTGTCTGTAATTTAGCTTAAACACACCAATGTACAAAGTACCAGGAATCTATATACATACATTGAAGAAGTAATAAAACTCACCCACTCTCAGCATGAAATTGGTGTAGGACTTCTCATTCATGTCAGCTAAACGATCCTTCATGGCAAATACCAGTTCAACTAATGTGCTGATTTGCTGTGCCGCTAATTGGTCATCATCATCCTGGAAACAGAAACTGAATGAATCAGTAATATGTACCATTATTCCAGAATAGACATACTAGACAGCTGCTTGTTAACAAAAGTAGCTGCCAAGCCCTTTCATGATGACATTTGGGCCAACTGAGACTTGTGTTTACATTTATGCTTCAGAAAAGCACTGGTTCTAAGCAGTGACATTAACAAGAGGAATGGGATTCATTACAATATGGTTTTGGGTTAGCTTCATCGTAGTGAATTCATGTCATAACAATAAAACTACTGACAAAATAAAATTCCAGTACCTAATTTTTTGGGAATTAATTAATTATAATAAAAGATTAAATAATATTGCACCACACATAAATTTTTAAAGGCAAATAGATGACTGAGTTTGTTGAAACAGTGGGAAGAAAACTGTACAAAAATATTCCATTGACTCAAATGGTTGGACTGTTGTCTAAATGGTTTTTTGGGAACTGCTAAGTCGAACCTTATTTACTGATTTGAAATTACTGTTTTTCTCTAACATTTGATTTAAAATTAGTAGTGTAGTATTTATTTGTAATTCCCTGATTAATTTTGTGTATTTATTCTTTACTTGGCCCTTGTAATTGCTTAAAACCACATTCAACTTCTGCCGGCATTGTGTTGTATTAATAAGAATGTTCAAATTTTGCAGCCATTGTTTTAGTATTGATACAGGAGATATTTGAAGGTTTCTACATAGCTTTGTAGCAGTGCAATCAGTATTAGAAGAGGCTTATAAACAGGAATGTACTGGAGCTGGCTAGCACAAGTCGATTGTTCAATTTTCAAGAATTTTGTGAGCCGCTTGTTAATTAAACCGACAATGGCTATAAACTGTAGAGCAGCACATACTTCAATCCACAATGGCTATCAGCATTTGGGTGATAAGATGGTGACATGGAAAATTCAGCCAAGGCTTATTTCGGCACCCTTTGTGCTTCCTTTCCCTCAACTCCTTCCTTACATGGTAGCCTGTGTAGGGATTATTTCCGCTAGGAATTTTACAGGAATAAACATCCACTTAATTTTGCCTAGGCTACTTCTTCATAACATAATGACATTCCCATGCTTGATGTCTGTTGAAAATTTCACGTTTCTAGAATTGTTGTGAACATCATAACGTCATTGCCCTAAGAAAAGCAGCCCAAGTAAATTTAAGTGGATATGCACTGATACATAGTGTAATGGAATTCATTTAATTTTGAGGTGTCTTAATTCTCACAAAGGGAGAAACTGCTGTGTAGTTTACAAAGAGGGTGGGGGTTGTTAAAAAAGGGCAAGCTGGTTGTTAAAAATTTACCAGCACACCACTGCTTATAAATGATAATTTATACTACATACGTGTATTAATAACTTAACTTTATCACATTAATATTTGTACAGTTTTTAGTATCAGTGATTTGGCATAGATATAGTATCCCAAATATGTCACTCAAGAGTTGGAATCACATAGGTTGGCAAGAGATAGATAAATTTATTATCTGTTATAACTACTTAGAATTTACAAATGTAATGGTATAGCTTAATATATAATATAATTTAAAGTTGATAGAAGATACAAAATACATATACCATAAGCTCAACATTGTAATATATATATAGTAATACCTCAGTTAACGAATCCTCTGGTAACGAAGCTCCTTTATAACGAAGTCGGCAAAAAATGCCCTACAGCACATGCAAAAGTTTGTAGTAGGGATTTTTGACATACCTAGAACACACTTCATGATATACGGAGCAGTGGTTAATTGATATCATGCATACCTAATGTAGTTATTTTAATTTAATATATTTTATTAAATATAATTAAATAATAATTTCCCAGTATGTCACAAAAATGTAAAACCGTATCTTTAGAAACCAAAATGCAGATTATAAGGAGGACAGAAGCTGGAGAAAAGAAATGCCATGTAGCACAATCAACTTTAAAAACAATTTTAAATCAAGCTGATAAAGTTAAGCAGTTTGTGCTAAACTGTAGCGACATTACCACATCCAAATTAACACACGCACGTAGTAGCATTATAGTAAACATGGAAAAAATGTTGTGTTTGGTTAGATGATATGCCAGTCACCCAGGCAATAATTCAACCAAAAGCATTAAACTTATTTAACCATTTAAAGGCCCAGGAAGCTAAGGAAACCACTGAGACTTTTCTAGCTTCTTGCAGTTGGTTTGAGAAATTCAAAAAATGTGCAAGAATTCATAGTGTTAAACTGACAGGCGAAGCCGCAAGTGCCAATCCAGGCAGCAGCAGAATTTCCTGCACAACTGCAAGCCGTAGTAGAACAAGGAAAATACCCACAGAATTTGGTATTCAATGAATGAAAGAGGGCTATTCTGGAAATGCTTGCCTTTCATAACTTTCATCTTCCGAGATGAAAAAAAGAGCTTCAGGGTTTAAAGCAGCCAAGGACTGATTAACACTGTTTGTTGTTAGACACAAATGCATCCGGGGATATTAAGCTAAAACCAATGCTTGAAATGCATTGGTTTAGCTTAATTCTGAAATGCCTTGAGCTACGAAAGGATTCTCAAAACCTAATTTGCTGGTAATATGGAAATCGAATAGAAAGGCCTGGGTGACAATGGACTTGTTTACCAATTGGTTTGTCAACTATTTTTGTCTTGCTGTCTGATGTTATTGTGACTGAAATAATTTCAAACCCAAGACACTTTTGCTACTGAACAATGCACCAGGTCATCCTTCAAATCTTGGCTCACTTCAAACATGCATTCCTGTTGAAGTGCTGTTTCTCCCACCAAACACAACTTTGCTGCTACAACCAATGGATCCGGGATGCACTTTTAGCTAACTGATTATGGCTAATGATGAAACACAACAGTTGATCAATGATTTATGGAAAAATTACAACATTATGAAAGCAATCAGCAATATCAAAGAAGCCTGGGATGAAGTGACAGATCAGTGTGTTAATGGTGTTTGGTGACAAATATGGCCCAATGTTCTTACAGAACGTGAAATTCGTGCAATTAGCACAGAAGTTATTCGAATGGCACACACACACAATGGGCTTTGCAGAAGTCAACAAGTGACATTCAGGTTTTATTAAGTAGCCATGGTGAGACATTAACAAATGAGGAACTCCAAGAGTTAACGGAGCAAGAAGTAAACAGTTCAGAAAACGAAGAAGAGGTTCCCCCAAAGAGGATATTAACAACAGAGACCTTGTCTTATCGTTTAAATGCCTTAAATGTCTTATCAGAAAATGATCCCGATTTTCAACACAGCTGCATTGTGAAGAGACCCATTTTAAATGCTTTAACTTGTTATAGCAAGATGCTACATGATCGTATGGAAAAAAGCAAGACAGTTGACCCTAGATGCATTTTTGAAAAAGTCATCGGGAGTACTAGTGTTGTTTTGTGTTATTTTTCATAATAGATTTTAAGTTTACTATTTTACTTGACTCTTGTGAAATTTTCTTTAATATTTTATATATAATATGTATGTTCTCCATTTCAAATAAATTTATTTTGAACAATTTGTACCCCTTTTTTAGTGTAGGAACATATCCACATTCCTGCTATGGTATTTCTACCTCCAATAACGAAGTTTCTTATAATGAACTAAAGTACTGGAATGTACCTACTTTGTTAAGTGAGGTATTACTGTTCAATAACATAAACTTCATAGTACGACCGGTGCATAGTGTTATTCTGCATTAGGATATATTGATGTTTGCAGAGATATCAGGAACAAGACATGATACTGTTAAGGGGGATATTTTTGTGTGAGCTTGATGTAAAGAGCATGAGGATACTAGATGCCAACTCAGCATTTTTATGGGCCTTTATGAGAGCCTGAAGAACAGGGTGGATGCCCTCAAAGAATTTAAATGGGGGAGAGGAGCATCAATCTCTCAACTGCCCATATCAATGCAAGCTCTGATCATAAAACCCTACCATAAGAATTGCCACTGCTTCTAAGTTTGTGGAAAGCAAAACAGATTGGAACTTCTGGTTGCCCACAAGGATGGCAACTCCTCCATAGGCAGGCCCATCCCCAGTTGTCTCCTTATATATGCTTGTAGTATAGCCAATTCTGCTGTAACGCACATTTTCACAATGTGAATTTGCTCCAGCGCGACTGATATATTAGGGAACAATGCGAGTATAATGCGATTTTTGCGTTGGCTCACACCCACCACAGAGCCCAAATGGGACACCAGGGCTACCCAGACACTATACCCACACTGCTGCCAGCCTGAATCCTGTCCCTTGGATCATGAGGGTAGGTGCATGGAATTGAGATATTTGACCCTTGCAGGCGAACTTACGAACCAATTGATCCTGACTGAGCCATCCGGGACTGCCCATCTTGTTGAAGCAACCAAAGTGGTGTACTGAAGCTGGGCCCCTTAACCACCAGGATCCACCTTTCTGAATCTCCATGAGTTTTAGCGCATGGCAAACACTCCAGATTCCTATGGAACCTAGGTTTTGGGGGTTGGATTCCAATGATGATAACTGGAGGACCAGCAGCATCACTGGAAAGTCCCCATGTCAAGGAGGAGCCAGCTCTACATGGCAAATAAATCGAACAGACTGCTAATAAAATCCTAACCATAAGGCAAATTGCTACCACTTCTAAATGGAAAGCAAGCAGTACAGGTTGGAATGGGGTCTAGTTGCCTGCAAGGATGGCAACTCCTCCAGGGGCAGGCCAATCCCCAGTTCTATACTTACATATGATAGTAATATTATGAAAGGAAGTGTTTTCATTTGCCTTGAAATATGGTTCCTGCAAGCAAAAGCAAGCTGAGTCATGCTTGTACGGGATGACCTTTATGTCTTCAGTATTTTGCCGGAATCCACAGCAATTCCTCTGTACGAATTTACCCATTATTTTGGCTTGATGATCCATCAGGTGACTACTGTCAAAGTGCTGAGGGCTTACTTTTCTAAGTCTTGGATTTATCTCTTTTGGGGAAATATGGCACTGTCTTGTGTCCATTTCTTCCTCCACAAGGAGTTCCACAACTATTTCATCAGGTACCTCCTTCACCTCAACATTCATTTTTTCTTCAGAACTAGGAGGTACAGATATAGGAGTGGCAGCTGACTAATTCCTTTGTTCAGGTTTTCTTGAACTTAACAGGTAGTGTGCGATAGGAGTGAATGACTATAAGTCGGATGGTCATTTTGGTCTGATTTCCAATGGAACATCATCCTACTACCTTCTGAGAGGCGCCTCCGTAGCCAGGTGAGAAGGAGCGCCTCTCAAGTCAGGTAAAGACCACCGTATATCCCCGGAGCAATATGGCCTTAGTTGGTAATGCTCCTAAAAACCAAACAACAAACAACCTTCTGAGCATAGGTAGGTTTGTTTGTATTTATAGGTTTCATGGCTTTTCTTGCTTTCTGGTACGATGTGTTCAGCTCTGCCTTAAATTTTCTTCTTTCCACCTCTGGCATGCTCACAAATAAGTAGGGTGTTCTCCTTGGCAGTTAATGAAGATGGTTTTTGTAGCTGAACATGATGTAGTTTCATGGACTTTGCAGCATATTGAGTGCATGCAAGGGCTCCACGACAGGCCATTTGTGAGCATTCATATTTCTGCCACTTAAAACATCTTAGAAGATTTGGGACATATGGATGCACCAGAAGTTGAAATAGCTCGCTTCAATTTCATTAGGAGACTAGGAGATATTGATGAATTTAACATTATTATGATGTTTCCCACCTCTATGCATGAATATTCATTTCACAGCTTCCCTCCATGGTGTTTTAATTCAAAACATTTTCTCTTCAGACACTTCCAGGATATCCCATTCAGCAGTGACACCACGGGATGAGTTAAGTTATTTATGGGCAGTAACTATGATAGGAATTCCCCCAATAGATGTGGCTTGGAGGAGCTGTTCTGAATCACTTATGGTCTCTATAAGTACGTTGCCTGAGTGAAACTGTTTGACAGATTTAGGCAAGCCTACCACCTCTTCCAAACTATTCTGAATAAAGAAGGGTTACATTTATCATAAGGGCTTCTCACTATTGGAGTGAATTATCAGAAATCAAGGTGTTGGACCCGAAATGACTCTATCTGGATAATTAACTAAGTTTTCTGATAGGGGCCATGTTGAGGCCTCAGAAAAAAGAACATTATCGGAATTCAGAGTTTTTTTTGTGTGTGTGTTTCAGTGCTCAGGCTCTCTGCGGGGCCCAAATGGGAAGCTCACTACCCAGCAAGCAATAAATGTGCTCGATGGTGCACTGCCAGTGCTATCCAGATGCTATACCTACACCACTGCCAACCTGAATCCTGCCCCTCAGACCATGAGGGTAGGGGACATTGACACGGTTGCCCTCACAGGCAAACCCACTAGCCGACTGATCTTAGCCAAGCCATCCAAGACCACCCATCTTGTCAAAGTAGGGGTCAAAGTGATATGTCAAAGCTGGGTCCCTCAACCACCATGATCCTCCTTTCCAAATTTCCAATGGTTGCAGTGCACGGTAAACACTCCAGATTCCTATGATGTTAGCCTAGAATCTAGGCTGCGGCCAATGGATTGCAGTGATGCTAATCTGGAGGACCAGCAGCATCACTGGGAGGCTCCCTCACCATGTAGAGGTGCCCACATTGAGGAGCATAAAACAAGACTGAGCTTGGCAACAAGGCACCTCAGAGGGAGGCCTGATTGAGATCTATAAGGCTCTCAGATTGGATAGTGAAGTGAATGAATGCAAAATTTTCATTGTTAAAAATGATTCCAGATCTAGGGGCCATAATTTCATATTATGGGAGAAGAGGGTTTTTGACTTGATTGTAGAAAATTCTTTTAGTCAGCATGTTGATTACCAGAACAAGTTACCTCCATGTGTAGCTAAGGCCGACAGTTCAGAGAAAATCAAAGGTCAGCTGGATTGTATTATATATAGACTAATTATGTGATACCCACCTACAGTGAGGTGAGAATCATATAATTAGTCTATTTTCTTATCTTCTTTTTTGTGCATTTAATTTATTTTTTATATCTTTATAGTTATTTTTAATTTATTTATTTGTTTTACTTTTTTAATTTTTATATATTTTATTTATTATTTATTTATTTATTTTTGCTGGTGCAGCAAATGTCTGTGGTTTCCACAGAAAATCGATTAAGTAAAACTAAAACATGAAAATACTATAGAGTCAATTAGCATGGGTGTCTAAGAATTTATTAATCACCACAAAACCATATGGATGTAATCCTCACGTCATCATTCATATGAAAGCATTCTTAACTTAACCCAGTGGTGATGGTTGTAGTGTTCACAAATGATCCTTGAAAATAACATTCCTGTGTTAGTCACTAATGAATGATTAAAAATCTTAAATTTTCTCCACCTTCAAAACTACTTACTTCAAGAGTTTATGAAGTGAATTTTTTTTTCCCCCTCCACATACAATTTATGCAAGAACCTGTCAGGTGACCAACCAGTCTTTGCAACTCCCCGACTTACTGAAATTCGACTTTACGTAAGTTTTTGTCAGCCAGTGCAAACTTAAAAAAAATTGTGGAAATGTATTTTGCATCCCGTAGTATCGTAGTATCGTAAATGGAAGTATCGTAAAAATATCATAAT
Source organism: Mastigoproctus giganteus (assembly GCF_048544385.1). Classification (NCBI taxonomy): domain Eukaryota; kingdom Metazoa; phylum Arthropoda; class Arachnida; order Uropygi; family Thelyphonidae; genus Mastigoproctus; species Mastigoproctus giganteus. The sequence continues at coordinate 166,019,403 of NC_143584.1, read as the reverse complement.
GTGAACCCAATAACACATTGGGGGTTTTTTTTTTTTTTTTTTGTAATTCATTCCAAGTCCTTGGAAGTTGAAATTTTCGCTATATAACTAAGCTATTTATCTCTCTAAATGGTCATATTTATAATGGAAATTGCACTACCCTTTCATTGTTATCATATGTTCCCGTTATAAGAATCAACTTTGAATGCCTTTGTGATATTTTTCTATAGCATGTTCCTGGAGATCACGACCAAAAAAACAAAAACAATTTGCACTTTCCAGTTTATTGGGCTTTTCTGTTAGCCCAATCTATTATAAACAGGTAGTAAACTTGATCCTATTTCATTTGCAATAATCCCGATAACTGGAATTGTGTGGGTTTTTATGCTATTATAGCGAAATGTGTTCCATTTCACTGAAATCTTCAATCATATAAAAACAAATTTTTCAGAAACTTCTCTTCATTCCTATTTACGTATTATAATGATGAGGGGAAAACAACCAACAGAAAGTGCAAGTGGTGGTAGTGCCAGGATACAAAACAAAATTGATTTAGAAAGTAAGATGAAAATGATTAAGAAGTACGAAGCAGGACAAAGTTTGTCATCTATTACAAGGGAATTAGGTCTTGCTGCTTCAACAGTGAATACTATTTTAAGGGACAGTGCACATATAAAATAACATGTCAAAGGATCAATGCACTTAAGATCAACAGTGATCAGGAGCATATTCAGAGGTGGGCAGAAGGGAATATGCCCCCGCTTAGACAAAAAATCGAAATTAAAGAAAAAAGAATGTAGGAGGAGTTCTTAAAAAAAAACCTGAAAACCCTTGGTCGCTATGCCCCCCCCTTATGATGATACCTGAATACGCCACTGACAGTGATCACAAAACAGCTTTCAGGTGCTATATCAAAGATGGAACAGCGATTAATAATATGAATGGAAAGATTCAGAAGTGAGTGCCCCTGAGTCTAATGGCCATTCAAGCAAAAGCAACAAGTATTTATAAAGATATTCAGGATAAGTATGGCAAACCCCAACCCAAGTTCATGGCAAGCAATGGGTGGTTTAATAGGTTCAAGCATCATGCTGATTTCCACAACGTTAAAGTATGTGGTGAAGTCGGCAGTGCCGATTCTGCAGCTACAGAGAAAGTTTGTGAAGTGTTGAAAAAAAGTAATGACAAAGGTGGCTATTCAACACAGCAAATTCTTAACGTTGATGAGACTGCTCTATACTGGAAAAAAATGCCGGATTGAACGTACATTGCCAAAGAGGAAAATACAATGTGAGGTTTCAAGGCATCAAAAGATAGGGCAATACTCTAGGGGCTAATGCAGTGGGAGATTACAGATTAAAACCACTGCTTGTGTACCATTCTGGAAATCCTCGTGCATTTAAGGGCATCAATAAAGCCACCCTACCCGTGCATTTCCGATTGAACCAGAGAGCTTGGGTAACAATATCTCTTTGAGGATTGGTTTAAATGCTGCTTCATTCCCGAGGTTGAAAAATATTGAAAAGACAAGGACGTTTCTTTCAACATTTTGCTTCTATTAGATAATGCTCCTGGACATCCTACACATCTAGATGATTTCAATTCGAACATGAGAGTCATATTTATACCGCCAAACACAACTTCACTCATCCAACCTATGGATCAGGGTGTTATTTCGAATTTAAAAGCATGCTATTTATGCACAACATTTGTTCAGGCATTGTCTGCAGTAGACAATAAGAAAAATTTAGGTTAAGAGACTTTTCAAAATCTTACAAATATTTACCATGCCATCTTAAACATTAATAATGCCTGGGCAGAAATTACTAAAAGTTGTTTAATTGGTGCATGGAAAAAAATATGCCCACGGCACATAAAAGGCTTCGAAGGATTTGAAAAAAACAAATCACATGAAGAGGTTAAGATTGTAAAGGTTGCAGAGCTACTTCAGTTGGAGGTCGATGCCAAAAACATGGAGGAGTTAATAGAGGAAGAAGAGAAGGAATTATCTAATGAAGAACTTATTGACTTGAAGGCAGCAATAGTGAAAGAAAAAAAATGCTGATGAAGCTCAAGATGAACCAAATGAGGAGCCAAGACGCTTCATCACCAGAGAGATGGCAATGGCATTTCGTGAAATTGCAATGGCGAGGTTTGAGCAGATGGATCCTGACAGCGAACGATTCTTAAAAGTTAACAGAGGGGTGAATGATATGCTTGCTTGCTACAAAGAAATCTACGATGAAAAGAAAAAAGCCACCATCCAGTCATCCATTAATATGTTCTTTCGTAAGGTTGAGCGGCCAACCCCTTCTAAATCTCCACAGCCCTCAATCTCTGCAGCGGTGTACTTATCAGCTGAAGACGTTGATTCTGGCAACAATGCTTGAGAGGTAAAACTTATTGACATTATGCCTGTCTCCTCTTTTTTTTTTTTAAATTGCATGCTTTTGTAATTTTTCCTACGCATGAGATAAAAAATCGAATAAATACAATAAATAATTCTATTCACACGTTGGTCAAACATTTCTTTTTTTATTCAAAAAATTCAGTGAGCACAGTTGCGAGTGCTGCACAAGCATGGGGGAAATTTCAACTCACGTAAAATCTGACTTACATAGCATTCCGTGGAACGCAACCCTTACGTAAGTCGGGGAGTTCCTGTATTTGGCTTTTTGCTTGAAGAGTGTGGTACAGAGAGGTTCAATGCTGCATTTGTTTGGTTACTTGTTTTTCTTTTCCCATTGGTTCAATAAACATATACAGTTTTACCCTAGTTGCAGAGGTGCATTACTAAAAAAAAAAAAAAAAAAAACAACAGTACTGGAACACTTGTACTCCAGATGACTATATGATAACACCACATCGACTGTACAGCAACTGAATCAGACTTCAGACTCGTGGTTAAAGAACAAACCTGTTCTAGCTTTCAGCTCATTGGTTAATCAAAATGCAATGTTCACACGCATCAATATCTCATTCATTGGATCTCTTTATCTAGCACATTGTACTTTAGTAAGAAACATTCAAGTTTCATTGTGAAATTTATATTTTTGTTTTTAAATAAATTTTTAAAGAAATCTGTTAATTTCAAAGATTACTATTAATATATATTTTTATTAGCAATGGGTAAAATAGATATTTCTCCCTCCCCTTTGATTATGCCATTGTTTCATAATATTAGGTGTATAAATGTAATGATTTTCTATTATGACATTTAGAAAAAAGTACCGGAACGTTGTTCTGGCCCGAATACACCACTGCCTAGTTGTGTTTTAAAGATTTATTGTTTTCACATAATAAAACCAGAAAAAAAAAAAAAAAACAGATATTCTTACATAATGGTCACAGGAAGCAAGATACATAGTTTCAAATTTCTAAATTTATTTCAAATCTGAAATAACTTTTGAAATAAACCTAAAAATGGAAATAATTAGAGAGTCTAGTACAGGGCTCCCACGCCTGGGTTTTTCCACCCAGATCTGGGTTTTTTGATTGTCATCTGGGTTGATAGGTTTTTTTTCACAAAAATATCTCTTTATCTGGGTTTTTTTCGGTAATTTTTAATTTTAAGTCAAAATTTATTTTTATTTCTTGTAAATACAATAAAATTTAATACATTTAATAACAGTTTACAATTTTCTTAATTGTATATTCTAACAATACTGATCATAATTTGTAATATCTCAAGTGCTTGTACAAAATACTACAAATTTAAAAGGATTTCAAAGTTTTCACAGGGTTCTACACTATGGATTTCGTTCGTGTTACTAACATGTATGCGCAGCCTATTGAGCAGGCAGAAGGCGGTCTTTACTGCACAGTCTTTCATGATCGTTCATGGTATTATTGCATTATTTGGTGTGATTTTTAAATTTATGCGTGTACTACATATAATGATATAATAAATTTAAATTGTAGTGACTATTTCTATTTTATGTTAATGGATTAGTGCTTTATTTTTTATTTTATAGAACATTTTTAAATAAGATAACTGCTAACTAGCCATACCCACAAATTGCCCACAATGTCTGAAACTTGTTCCCCACAGAGAAAGATGAGTAAACGGTGGTATACTCAAAATTTTAGGAATTAATGGTTAGAAGATCCAGAATTAAAGGATTGGTTGAAAGAAGACAGTAATGAAAAAGGTGTGTCTTACTGTATTTGTTGTGAAATGAAATTAAAGAATGCCAATAAATCGATTTTACTAGTGCATAAAAATACAGTTAAACATAAAAAAAGTGCAAATAGTGCTAAGACAAGTTCGACATTAGACACGTTCTTCACAAAAAGTAAACCTACAGAGAATGAAGAATTAGCAAAGGCAGAGTTAACAATTGCTGCACTAATTTCTGAGCATAATATTCCATTTGCGCAATGTGATCACCTTATAGAAGCATGTAAGAAAGAATTTCATAATAACAATATTGCAAAACAAGTTCAGATAAAGGCGACTAAAGTCTCTTATCTTATACAAGATGGCGCAGCCTATCATGAAAAAATATACATTTCTAACATATGCAGAAACAACAAGTTTTCAATGATAATAGATGAAAGTACAGATTTATCTTTATCGCAAGTTCTAGCTGTTGTTGTTAGATATTTTGATATTCAAAAACTTGATGTTGTAGATGTATTACTTGACACTGTTTGTGTCGAAAATGGTACTTCAGAAGGGCTTTATCAAGATGTAAAAGATCTTTTCATCGAAAAAAACATTCAAATAAGTAATCTCATTGGCTTTGGAAGTGATAATTGTGCCACTATGATGGGTACTAAGAGTGGGTTCCAGTCATTGCTAAAAAAGGATGTACATCAGTATTTATAATGTGATGTGTTTGCCATTCTTTTGCATTATGTGCTAGTCATTCAGTCAAGGTACTACCCATCATATCTAGAAATATTTATAAAAGATATCTCTTGTTATTTTTCCCATAGTAATAAAAGATTAAACAAGTTCAAAATGATTCAAGATGTTGTAGATACTGCTAAGCATAAAATCCCCAAATTAGCACAAACATGTTGGTTATCCTGTGGCAATGTAATAAAAATTATTATTGAGCAGTGCGATGCGTTAGTTCTTTATTTTCAGTCTCAATCAAAAATTGACAAAATCGATGGAGGGAATATTTACAATACTATGATCACCAAAGGAACCAAGCATATGTTGTTGTTTTTAGGATATGTACTGGAAAAAATAAACTGCCTGAATATTGAATTTCAATCTGAGCATTTCAGATTTCACTTACTTCATTCAATGGTTTTAATTGAGTATAAAAATATTCTTAGTTTTTTCATAAAAGAAGTCATTACTTCGTGCAAGCTGGTTGAAATTGATCCAAGCAATGCAATAAATCATAAGCCACTGAATAAAATATATTTGGGAGGCCATTGCATGGCCTTATTAAATTCAACACCACTTGGTGACAGTGAAAGCAGGTTTAAAAATTATTGTTTAAAATTTCTTGTTGAACTTTGTATGAAAATCAGAAAAAGATTTCCTCTAAATGACAATGCAATTATCACCAGTCTCAATGTTCTTGGCCCAGCAGTGATACATGATTGTGCCAAATCGCCATCCTCAATTTTCCATTTAGCAATGCAGTTCCCTCACCTTGTTTCTGAAGACAAAACAGATCTTCCAGATGATGAATGGAGATCATTTCGTTTAAATCAAGATTTAGATCTCTCTTACAAAACCATCCCTGAGTTTTGGTATCTGTTATATAATGTAAAAGATGGCTTTAATAATTCTAAATATGAGATTTTATCTAACTTTATGACCAGTCTAACTATTTTACCTCACTCTTCAGCAAGCGTAGAAAGAATCTTCTCCCAAGTAAAACATATAAAAACAAAAGCCACGAACTCCCTTAAACCAGAAACTGTGAAAGATCGACCAGTGGCAAAACAGGCGATAAATAGATCTAATCAAAATTGCTATATATGGAAACCTAAATCAGAATTGGTAAAAGAAGTCACAAAAGATAAGAAGAACATTTGAAAAAAAATGAAAGAACTTCAAAAAATAAATGTGGAGGGAACTGAATGGGATGAAAATTCTGATTACAATTAAATAAAAGATATTTATGCATGGTAAGTTTTATCTTATTTGTGTTGCTATACTATATGATGAAAACTAGGTTTTTATTGGGTTTATTTAAGTTGCAATCTAAGTTTTTTTTAAAATTAGTGAGTGGGAGCCCTGGTCTAGTATATATATATAATATGCTTTTTATATACATAGTAAGCAGAAGTATATGCACATTTGCATGTTTGAAAGCATTTTCCAGGTTAATAGACTTAAGTGTGCTTTCACGTATACTTAACAGTCTTTAACTTGCAATTCACATTCTCTTCCATTTTCCAGTTAAGTCTTTTTAATTGGAAAATAGAAAAGAATGTGAGACTGATGTGTCTATCTTATGTCTAAAATATAAAATAGACAATTTTTCTGAAAATTTCAACAGAATTATTTGTTTATTTATTTTTTTTGAAAATAAAAGGTATAAAACATAGCATGTTTTATAATTTTTATTAGAACTTAAAATACATACAATAAGTATTGCAATCCATTAAGAAAAGTTTAAATATTATAATATTATCACTATTTAAGCAGAATTCCAAAAAAAAAAAAAAGACTATTCAAATGCTTTTCAGAAATTAAAAAGAAAGTTGGCCACCTGTCAGATGACCAATCACTGTTATTGTTACATTTTGGGTGCCGCCAGTACTGAGTTAACTTTCAGCATACCTTTTCTCAAGGTGCCAAAAAGGTATAGTAATCATGATACAGAGAAAGAAGTGACAGTTGTAGGGAGGAAATTTGAGCAACTACCAAAAAAGCTTCTTCATTCTCACTACATGGTGAGGCACAACATTTTAGTCTCTGTAACACACCCACACACAATTCCATCGATGCATGTGGATGTGTACTATGGGGTACACAGTACCATACTAACATTTACCATTTTCACTATCTCATACAATGTTATATGGCAATTTGCTGCACCAAATATTCACCTTCACAATCATTGCACTGCTAATGACATGACGTACTTTTCCAGATCATGATAAACCTCTGGTGGACTGCTATTATTATTACAGGAACTCCCCGACTTATGTAAGGATTGCGTTCCCCGGAACGCTACGTAAGTCGGGGAATTTCCCATGGTTGTGCAGCACTAGCAACTGTGCTCACTGAATTGATTGAATCAAAAAAGAAATTTTCGACGAACATGTAAAGAGAATTATTTATTGTATTTATTCAATTTTTTATCTCATGCGCAGGAAAAATTACAAAAGCGTGCAATTTAAAAAAATTTCAAAATTTAAAATTACAAAAAAAGAGAGGAGACAAGCATAATGCAGTAAGTTTTACCTCTCGAGCATTGTTGCTAGAATCGATGTCTTCAGCTGATAAGTACGCCATTGCAGAGGTTGAGTGCTGTGGAGATTTAGAAGGGGTTGGCCGCTCAACCTTACGAAAGAACATATTAATGGATGACTGGATGGTGACTTTTTTCTTTTCATTGTAGATTTCTTTGTAGCAAGCAAGCATATCATTCACCCCTCTGTTAACTTTTAAGAATCATTCGCTGTCAGGATCCATCTGCTCAAACCTCGCCATTGCAATTTCACGAAATGCCATTGCCATCTCTCTGGTGATGAAGCGTCTTGGCTCCTCATTTGGTCCATCTTGAGCTTCGTCAGCATTTTCTTCTTTCACTATCACTGCCTGCAAGTCAATAAGTTCTTTGTTAGATAATTCCTTCTCTTCTTCCTCTATTAACTCCTCCATGTCTTTGGCATCAACCTCAAACTGAAGCAGCTCTGCAACCTTTACAATCTGAACCTCTTCGTGTGATTTGTCTTTTTCAAATCCTTCGAAGCCTTTTATGTGCCGTGGGCATATTTTCATCCATGCACCATTTAAATAACTTTTAGTAATTTCCACCCAGGCCTTATTAATGTTTAAGATGGCGTGGCAAATACTGTAAGAAATCCAAAAGTTTCTTAACGTAAAATTTTTCTCACTGTCTACTGCAGACAATGCCTGAACAAATGTTGTGCATAAATAGCATGCTTTTAAATTCGAAATAACACCCTGATCCATAGGTTGGATGAGTGAAGTCTTGCTTGTTTGGCGGTAGAAATATGACTCTCACGTTCGAATTGAAATCATCTAGGTATGCATAGGATGTCCAGGAGCATTATCTAATAGAAGCAAAATGTTGAAAGAAACGTCCTTGTCTTTTCAATATTTTTCAACCTCGGGAATGAAGCAGCATTTAAACCAATCCTCAAAGAGAGATACTGTTATCCATGCTCTCTGGTTCAATTGGAAATGCATGGGTAGGGTGACTTTATTGATGCCTTTAAATGCACGAGGATTTCCGGAATGGTACATAAGCAGTGGTTTTAATCTGTAATATTCCGCTGCATTAGCCCCAAGCAAGAGCATGTGGCCCAGTCTTTTGATGCCTTGAAACCTGACATTGTATTTTCCTGTTTGGCAATAAATGTTCGATCTGGCATTTTTTTCCAGTACAGAGCAGCCAACGTTAAAAATTTGCTGCATTGAATATATATTCATCAATAATCTTTTCCAACACATCACAAAATTTCTCTGCAGCTGCAGAATCGGCACTGGTGACTTCACTGCCAACTTTAACATTGTGGAAACCAATGCGATGCTTGAACCTATTAAACCACCTGTTGCTTGCCATGAACTTGAGTTGCGGTTAGCCATATTTATCCTTAATATCTTTATAAATACTTGTTGCTTTTGCTTGAATGGTCATTAGACTCAGGGGCACTCGCTTCTGCATCTGATTTTTGATCCATACTATTAACAGCTGTTCCATCTTCGATATAGCACCTGAACACTGTTGATCTTAAGTGAGTTGATCCTTTGACATGTTACTTTATACACGCATTGTCCTTTAAAAATAGTATTCACTGTTGAAGCAACGAGACCTAATTCTCTTGCAATAGATGACAAACTTTGTTCTATTTCCTACTTCTTAATCATTTTAGTCTTCATTTCTAAATCAATTTTGTTTTGTTTCCTGGCACCACCACCACTTGCACTTTCCACTGGTTGCTTTCCCTTCATCATTGTAATACGTAAATAGGAATAAAGAGAAGTTTCTGAAAATTTGTTTTTTATATGATTGAAGATTTCGGTGAAGGGGAATGCATTTCACCATAATACCGTAATGTAAAAACCCACAGAATTCAAGTTATCGGGATTATCTCAAATACAATGGGATCAAGTTTACTACCCGTTTATAATTAGATGCACTAACAGAAAAGCCCAATAAATCGGAAAGTGCAAATTGTTTTTATTGTTTTTTGGTCGTGACTTCCAGAAACGTGCTTTAGAAAAACATCACAAAGGTGTTCAAAATTGATTCTTATAACGGGAACATATGATAACGATGAAAGGGTAGTGCAATTTCCATTATAAATATGACCTTTTAGAGATATAAATAGTTCAGTAATATAGCAAAATTTTCAACTTCCAAGGACTTAGAATGAATTACAAAAAAAAAACAATTTTTTATTGGGATATTTTCACGATAGCTCCATTGATTCCTACGGGATGTAAAATACATTTCCACGATTTCTGTAAGTTTGCACCAGCCAGCAAAACATTACGTAAAGTCGAATTTCCGTAAGTCAAGTATTACGTAAGTCGGGGAGTTCCTGTATTGTTGCTCTTATTTATTTCTCCCTGATTGGGGTATTCTACTCCGTGACGGGTACTGCTACCAAGTACACAAGGTAGTTGTAATGTCTGGTGTTACTGTTGGCCGAGGAACTCTGACTATCCTCCAGGTGTTCAGAACTGCAACTTTCTGGAGTTCCTTGTAGGTGTTCTCTGGAAGACCTATCGCTGCTATTCTGCTATGTAGGGTCTTTGGCACCATACCAGTGGTTGTCACGATAATTGGGATGGTTGTTACTGCTTGCATATGCCACATCTCCCTGACCTCGTGTCTCAGGTACGTGTACTTCCCAATTTTTTCCTCATGAGTTTTCTGGACGTTGCTAGTGTTGGGCATCGCTATGTCAATCAGGTAGATAGCCTTTTCCATCTTGTCCACAAGGGTTATGTCTGGTCTGTTGTGCGGGATGGTCTTATCCGTTATTATGGCACAGTCCCAGTACAGCTTATAGGTTGGGGTCTCTAGTACTGCCTGGGGTTCGTACTTGTAGTATGCTACACTTTCCTTGGTCAACTGGTATTTCCTCGCTAGCTTCTGATGTATTATCCTGGCTATCTAGTCGTGTCTATGAGTGTACTCAGTCTGGGTGATCAACTTGCACTCCACGTTGATGTGTTGGATCGTTTCTGAGGACAGGTGGCATTGTTGACATGTGTCATCTGACATTCCGGACTCCTCTGCGATGTATTTTCTATAGTTTCTGGTGTTGATTACCTGGTCTTGGATGGCCAGCGTGAATCCTTCAGTCTCGGGGAAGAGCATCCTGCTTGTGAGCCATGCATTGGGAGCATCGTTATTGATGTGATCTTGATGGAGGTCATTGTAGTGTCTGCCATGGATTGTCTTCTTTGCCCATCTTTCTAGCTTCTTTTCTTGTGCCATCTGGGCGGGAGGGGTTCCACGCTTAGGTTGAGTGGGGTATACCACTTATCTATCTTCCTTATGGCCTGGTGGAGTGGTGCTGTGTTGTTCTCGAAGTAATCCTTCAGGTTAACAATTGCTGTTTTCTGTTGCTCTATCAGATCCCTTCCTCCCTCTTTCCGAGCTATTGTTAGTCTCTCCACTGCTGACTTCAGGTGGTGTTGGCGGCTCTTGGTCATCATTGTCCTTGTCTTTCGGATGATATTCTCTAGCTCGGTGTTAGTCCAATCTATGATCCCAAAGGAGTATAGGTGTTTATGGCTTTAACTGTGTTCCCTCCATTCAATTTTGCTTTCAGCAGGGCTCTGAGTCTCTGATGATATTTTTCGGTCAGGCACTTCTTGATTTCCTTGTGCTCTAACTGCTGAGCCTGCATCATAGGTATTTTTAGGTCTCTCCTTCTGTCATAGCTTCGGTCTCTTTACCAGTCAGCAACTGGTAGTTTTGGCTGACTAAATTTTCCTGGTGTAGTGCATGGGTCTTGCATTTGTCTAGACCAAATTCCATTCTGATGTCCTTGCTGAATTCTTCGTTGATCTGGAGTAGTTGTTGGAGATGCTTCTCGGTTGCCACATAGAGCTTGATATCATCCATGTACATCAGGTGGGTGAGGTGTGTACAGGTTCTTTCTTCCTTCTTTGAGGTTATATCCATACTTTCTGCCGTTAAGCATGGTGGATAGTGGGTTGAGTGCTAGACAGAACCACAGTGGGCTCAGAGCATCTCCTTGAAAGATTCCTCTTCTGATGGGGATTAGTCTGGTTGTTATGTTTTTGACCTTAATATGGTACTCCATTTCACCATTGTTGCTCGTAGGAAGTTTTTCACTATCGGATTGACCTTGTAGATCTTCAAGGTCTCTATCAGCCGGCTATGAGGTACGGAGTCAAAGGCCTTGCGGTAATCGATGTAGGCCATGTATAGGTTTCGGTGCTTCTTGTAGGCTTGCTCCATAACTGCAGCATCTACATCGTTGGGAGGCAGGTGATTGGCCCGTATTTCACTGGGTTTTTTGTATCTTCATCTTTAGGCTTCAGATATATGACTCCTTCAGTGAAAAACTTCGGGATTGTCTCTGGGTGCCTTATCATTTGAGTAAACTGCTCTGCTAGGTGCTTCTGTGTGCAAGTGAGCTTCTTGTACCAGTAATTGCGGATGTTATCAATTCCTGGGGTTCGCCAGTTGTGGGTGTTCCTGATCGACTGTTTTACTTCTTCTCGAATCTTCCACTCTCTCATCTCTTGTACGTCCTTGGTTTTCTTCCGTTCTACTTCTATCCAGGGGGCTCAGCTGTTATGTCTTACTTCATTGCTCCAGATATTTCCCCAGAACTCCTCGATCGTCTTCTTCTCAGGTGGTACATTTCCTGTTTTCTCATCTTCTCCCAGTTTCCTGAAGAAGGCTCTTTGGTCCTCATCAAAGATTCGGTTGTTTATTTTCCTCTGGGAACTCTCTTTCTATCAGCATAGTCTCTTGAGTGCAAGGAGGTTCTGCTTCAGTGTGCCCAAGTATTCTTCAATACACTGAAGCAGAACCGCAGAGCCACATTCACTGATTTCATGTTTGCTGTGGACGCTGTCTTTCTTGAGGATGCTGTTCACCTTTCCAATCAATTTCTTACTTCTATTATCCTGTTGGTACTGGGTCAACTGACCTATCTTGACTCTTAATTCTTCTATTTTCTGCTGAAGTCTTCTTTCCCAAGCTGGCAGTTCCTTCTGTTTTTGGTCCTTCTGCTGCTGGTCTCTCGTTTCTTTTCCATTAATCCTAGTAGCTGCTATGGCAGCACAGTATACGGCTGTGTGGATAGCCTCTAGTGTTTTACCATTGTTGTCGAGGTAATGTGGTATTATTTGCCGATCGCGGTTATTTGGCCTCTGCTAAGGTATCACACGGGTTCTTGTGGGGTCCATTCCTTCCAAACCTGTTAGAGCCTTCTTCCACTCTTCTTCTATTCTGAATATCATGACTTTGTCTCTTTCCACTTCGGCTACTCTGGGTTGTATTTCTTCTTCTTGCTCTTTCTCCTCTGGTTCCGTAGTATGCTGTTGCTCCTCTGGTTCTATATTGACCATATTCTTTGTTCTTTATAGTTGATTGCTCACATCCTGCTTGATTTTTTCCGAGATGGCAGGAGCTATTAGGTTCTTTGTGACGATGGTCCTTCTTTGGTCCGCTAATCGCTGTTTGGTAACCTGAATATCTGGGTATCATTCCAACCACTTGGTATGTATTTGCAACCTGTACATTGTCATATCGGTCTCTAGACTGGTTATTTCATAGTATGCTTGCATGATGTATGTATTTATTTCGATACTCCACTTCATGTGTTGCCGTCTTCTTCCTTCCTGGGTGGTCACTAGTTGTTGTTGGGTTTTTTTGGCGCAAGAGCTACTTTCGCCATATTGCGCCTGTTCCTGTGGAGAGACACTGTACCAATTAATAAAAAGTTTATATGAGCATAAATATATTAATCTGTTTTAGATAGTGGAAAATCTCAGGTAAATTGTAGTTGTCCCCAATAATATGTCTAATTTGAAGAGGTTTGTTTAAATTACATAGGGATCAGAATGATGTGGTTCTGGCATACTGATAGTGAGTGCGCTCTATAAGAATATGCTTTACGGTTAGTGGTGAATCACAGTGGCGGATTATTTCCTGGCAATAAATATTGATGTGTAAGATGAGTATTATCTATACGTCCTCTGGCAAGCACAACCTCTTCGTGTCTGTTTAAGTGGAAACTAGATTTCCATAGCTGTGGATTCTGTTTTATATTTCGTAACTTGTTATTTACCTGATTATGCCAAATTTCTCTCCATTTTTCATTGCAAATTCAGCATACGATTGATTTATAGTCTGTGTAAGGAATTTGGATGTGTTTATTATCAGTGTGATTTCTTGCTGCTTTATTTGCACTCTCATTTCCTGGTATTCCAGTGTGCCCTGGAATCCAACAAAATGTGACAGCCTGCCTATTGTTATGAAATTCGGATATTCGAGTTCTTATTTTATTTATAAATGGATGTGGAGAGCAAGAATTGCCTTGGAGGGCTGTCACTGCACTCAAAGAGTCTGTATAGATTATAGCCTTCAGAGTGAAATCATGAGCAAGTAAGGTCAAACCCATCTTAATGGCATAGAGCTCTGCAGTGAAAACACTGCATTCTTGTGGTAATGAAACAGAGACTGTTGATAGCACCATAGCAGCTCCCACAGCTGTGTCACTGTTGGAGCTGTCAGTATAAATTTGCAGGGTGTCTCCGTTTGCCAAAGAGTGAGCTGCATGTAGTTTCTAAATGGTTTGATTATTCAGGGAGTGTTTCCCCCAACGTCGGAAGTAGTCAATCACATGAAGGTATACACACTTTCATGGAGGTTGTACAATTTCTCTCTCTTGATGTAAATTGGTCAATTGCATATTCCACTGCTGAATCAGTTCTCGTAGACTGATTCCTCTAGGTTTGTTTTCAAGAGGCTTATTTCTAAAAAGGTTTACCCACTGAGGATCATAGAGTATGACCAGATAGGATGAGATGGAAGGCTATATATTTTAACGGCATAATTGAGGAGCAGCATCTTTCTCCGAAGGTGGAGTGGAGGTTCATTGGCCTCTATATATAAGCTTTGGATTCAAGCTTTGGGAGTCAACCTATGTTGTATTGTATTGAGACAGGCTAACAGAGTCTTTCGGACAGAATCATAAACAGGGGCACCATAATCTAATCGAGATCTGATTAAGGCCCAGTATAGGTGGAGTAGAGTATAGCGATTAGCTCCCCATGTCATAGATGAGATGACTTTAAGTATATTCAGGTTTTTATACAGACAGTTTGTGTTTGTAGTATGTGTTTCTGGAATGTCAGTTTAGTGTCAAGTTTTTAGTTTCAATATGCCCAAGAATCGGATATTGCTGGTAATTGGTATCGGTTGATTTCCCAGTGATAATTCAGGTTCTGGATGTAGTTGGTGTTTTTTACAAAAGCGAATGGCTGCAGTTTTGGTTGCCGATAGACGATAACCATTACGTGAAGTCCATGACACTATTTTGTTTATTGCAAGCTGCAGATGTCATCCAATGGAACGCATATTCTGTGAATAGCAAGATATTGAAAGATCATCAGCATAAAGATAGATTTCTACATTACCCAAAATGTTCTGCACTAAATTGTTTATCCTAAGAGCAAAGAGTGTAGTGCTGAGTACCGATCCCTGTGGTACACCTTCTCTTTGGACAAGAGCTTGGCAAAACAGCATTACGATAACTCACTTGAAAAGTTCTATTTTTAAGGTAACTCTATGATCTTTGGGAGTCAACCTCTGAGTCCTATGGCATACAGGTCTTGCAGAATACCACAGTGCCAGGTGGTGTCAAAGGCTTTTTCAATATCCAGGCACACCATGACAAGATGTTCTTTTCGAATATAGGCGTTCCGTATGTTACACTCAAGCTTTCACCATAAGATCTAATGTGAATCAGTTTTTGCGGAAGCGATATTGATTACAACTGATGACTGAGTGGGATTCTATGTATCATACACGTCTATTGTGTACCATCTTTTCCAATATTTTGCCCAAGCAGCTGGTAAAGGATATCGGTCTATAGTTGCATGGATTCATCTGATCTTTTCCAGGTTTTGGAAAAGCTAGCACTGTTCAATGACACGTGAGCGAGGATAGTAGCTTTCAGAGAAGATCCGATTCAGAAAAAGCAGTAAGGAATTTAATGCCTTTTTGTCTAAGTGTTACAACATGAGGTAATAAAGACCATCAGGTCCTGATGCCCCATTTGTTGATTTGTTTAGAGCATCCTGTAGCTCCAACGTTGTAAAGGGTTGATTATATGGGAGTGCTATTCTTGTGCTGAAATTTAATTTCCTTTGCTCAGTCTTTCTTTTATGTTGCTGAAAAGATGGTTCATATGCAGCTATATCTGAGGTTTTGGCAAAGTGTTCTGCAAGAGCATTAGCTATTTCAACTGGAGATAAGTCTTGTCCATTCCATCTCAGTATTGGAGAGGATGCTGGGCGAAATCTACCATTAAGTTTTTTTTATTTTATTCCAGATTATTCTGCTGTTTGTGTTCTTCATTATAGTAGAGGTAAACTGGATCCAAGAATCTTTTTTTTGCCCTTTTCCTTATGAATCATGCTTTAGCTTTCAGTTTTTTGAAATTTATAAG
The DNA here is from genome assembly GCF_048544385.1 of Mastigoproctus giganteus. Taxonomy (NCBI): domain Eukaryota; kingdom Metazoa; phylum Arthropoda; class Arachnida; order Uropygi; family Thelyphonidae; genus Mastigoproctus; species Mastigoproctus giganteus. The sequence continues at coordinate 166,003,584 of NC_143584.1, read as the reverse complement.
GTTCTCAGTAGTTGGGTGTTTACAAAACAGGTTCCATGCCCTGTTTTTCTCTTTTTTGGCAAGTTGGCACGCATCACTCCACCAAAGATTGGCATGTTTAAATGAACCAGTATGGGTTTTTGGTATGGCCTTGGTTGCGGCATTTAGAATCTGAGATGTGATGTGCTGTGTGGCATCATCAGTGGATTGGAATTTGATAATTTCATCATTGAATGAGATACTTGAAGCAAATAACTTACAATCAGCCTTGGAAAATTTCCATTTTAAGCAGGAATTATTTGCCTGAGGGATTCTAGTTGTTTGGATTTCAAAAATGATCAGATAATGGTCACTGTTTAGCGGATTGTCCAGCGGATGAGTGGATACAATATTGGAGAGCAGATTGTTAAGTCTATAGCTGTAGTTGTTCTAGTGGAAAAATGAATGTAAGTATCAGCACTAGTATTCAACAGTGTTAGATTATGTTTGTCAAGCAACGATTCCAGAACTTTTCCTCATCAGTCTGTACATGGGGAGCCCCAGATTGGGTGGTGTGCATTAAAATCTCCAAATAAACAAAAAGGAGGAGGGATCTGTAGCAGAAGTTCTTCTAGGTCATTATAAGTATATTCTTTGTTTGGTGATAGGTAGATTGAAACTACTGTTAACATGATTCCTAAGGAGACATGTACTGCTACTGTTTCTAAGGAAGTTTGCAGTGGAAATGTGTTTAGTAGGGACTCTTGAGTTTACTAGAATGGCCACACCTCCACACACAGTGGTATTGTTATTTCTATTATGCTAGTATACAGTATAGTTCTTAATTTTTGGAATTACTTGCTGTGGTAGATTAGTTTCTTGTAAACATATGCTTACTGGACTATACTATATTATTGGATTAGATCATCGATGTTGCTACGTAGACCTCTACAGTTCCACTGTATGATGTGATCCATTATTTGTGTTTAGCAGTTGGGTTTGATTCAGCCTAATTTTTAGGTCCAGTCTGTTTTTGTCTCTCCAATTTTATTCTTTCTTTTTTCGAGAAGACAGGACGCGCTGTGTCCATGTCATCTTCGGTGTACAGATCTAAGATTGGCTCATCCAGGTTGATGTTTTCATCTGTATCCATATTTGTTATATTTTGCCGACTTTTCTGCATTGGGACTGCTGATTGTTTTTATGGTTTCTGAGGAAAACTGCAGAGCATTTGGCGGTACTGTAATTGGTGTGTTGTTAGCACTATCTATCACATGCTGTTCCTTAGTAGATTGCTGTGAGGTTGAGAGTATTTCTCGGGCCCAGTCTGCAATAGACATGTCTGTTTGAGTGGTTTGACTGGTATTTCTTTATTGATGCTGCATAGTGTGTTTAGGTGTAGTAAGCATAATTTGCTTCTTTGCCTCTTGGTAAGTCACTTTCCACTCTACTTTGTATTTTTGGATCTTTTTTCCTGTTTTCCACAGTTCACAGGACTTTGAATAAGCGGGGTGTTGGCCTTGACAGTTTGGACAATGTGGTGTTTCAGCATCACATTCCGTTTGTGCATGGGATTTTGAACCACAGTTTGGGCACACTGCCCACTTTTGACACTTATAACACCTGATGGGATTAGGAATGTAGGGTCTTATACGGCAATTGAGATAGCCGGCTTTAACACTCAATGGTAAATTTGGTGTGCCAAACATAAGGATGATGTTCTGCGTGGGAACAAGCTGACCATCTTTTCAGATCATAATCCACTTAGCATGTGTGACTTTTTTGTTATTTTAATTCTTGGACTAATTCATCTTCTGTGACATTGATCAAATCCTACTCAGTGAATAACCCCTTTGGAGGCATTTAGTGTTGCATGTGGGGTAACTTGCATGGGAATACCACCAAAGGTTGAGAGGTTCAGCAGAGTCTCTGATTGGTTACAACTCACACTTTCAATTAGTAAATCACCTGATCTAAGGCTTTTCACCATTTTAGGTGAACCTGCTGAGCTTTCCAAACATTTCTGTATCAGAAATGGGGAGCGTGTACTCATGCATTTGTTTGACAAGGAGTGGAAGATAAGGAAAGATGGACATTCCTTTTGCTGTGTCAGTCCACAGTCTTTTCGACTGTGATGTATCATGGTCATTATCATTTTATTTAGGACATGATGAGCATCGAGGCTCAATTGGAAGGAAATTGTCAAATTCCATGTTTACTCCTTTTAGCCCTGGGAGAGGGGCTTTCTTCTCCCAGGTTGCCGGCCCCGCCACGTGGATGCAGGAGCGGTGCCACCAGTGACCAAGGGGTTGTAAAAGTTAGTAGCTTGTTAGTAATTAATATATATACTCTAAAAAAAGAAAGGTGGATTTCCTTTCTTGGTTCTTACTTTAACACTTGAAGCACAGAACCACTTTAGATAAACAAAAGGGGAAATGACACTAGAAAGAAAATTAAACTTTATCGCTTAGAAAGAGCACACTGTATATCTCAGAGAAAATCACTTATCACTATCGCTTGGCACTTGGGTCTGGGTGGTCACTAGTGCAGTTGTGCAGGAAGCACTTCCAGTTGGTGGGGCTGGATGGTCTTGCCCTTCTCTTGTGGTAGCCATAAGGGGGACAGCTACACTTGCTCTACTATCTTGCTCGGGAGACTCTCTCCAACTTTTCGAACCAATCCCTTTGCCTAAGACCCGAACACAAGTGACTTTATCCTGTGCGACACTCGATGCAGTATGATTAATATTTCTCTGCGACATCATCCATCTATAGAGGTGGACTTGTTTAGCTTCGGCTTATGTCCAGTGGTTTTTTTGTTCTCGCAAGTGACACCAGATGGTACCACTATCTGCCTCAGCTCCCACTCTGACCTTGGCGAAGGTAAGCCCAATGGAGCAACTTTCGCGATGTTTTTTTTTATTATTATTATTATATCAGTCTCCCAGCGTAATAGAGCCACATGCGCTTCCACCAAGGCAGGATTCGAACCCGGGTCCATCAGGCTGGTAGTCCAGTGTCTTAACCACTGGGCCATCATGCCCCTTTTATTATTATTATTAGCTACATAGTGCAAGGAAGCTTGAAGCTTATGCTGCACCAGCAAAAAAAAAAAAAAAAAAAAATTCCTGAATTACCATGAGAGAGAGAGAGAGAGAGAGAGAGAAAAAATCACCAAGAAAGAGAAGAATGATGATATCCAGCTCAGGACCCTGGATGTGCCCAGGGGCGGACTGTTAACTTTAGGGATCCTGGACTAACACTGTTTGGGGGCCTACCCAATTAACCCAAGTTTGGGTTAGTTGTGACGACTCATTTGTTACCATTTTATCAAAAAAATGTTTTTTTACCCTTTTTTAAATAGGAAAAATTATAGGCAACAGACATTGAAGAACTTTTTTATTTTATTTGATGCACTTGGATATACAAACTTTTATATACAGTTATAATGAAAAAAGGTTTTGTATACATAACGAACATCAAACATAAACAAAAAATAAAATGTATTAGATATCGCTTTTAGTAACAAACAAAAAAACGAAACAACAAATTCTCAGGTCAAGAATAAAGACTAAGAAAAAAAATAAAATAAAATAAAATAATACTTATTCTTAAATATAAAATAAATAAAACATTCTACGAGTTATATAATGTAAGTATTTTTAATACATTAAAGACATTTAAAGAGTAACTCTTCTGCATTTTTGCGCTGCAAATTCTTTTATTTGATCATCACATTGTAATTCTTTGGTTAAATCACAGTTTATGGAAAGAATTGATAAATAATTTAATCTTTCATTCATCATTGTTGTCCTATATTTGTTTTCTATATAGGACATCCTGGAGAAGGATCGCTCCGCCTCACAGCTGGTGATTGGCAACGCCAAAAAAGTTTTTAAGATTGTATAGCAATTCAGAAAAGCATCGACAAGTTTCTTTTCGTAAATTAGCTTGAATATATCACCGCATGAGTCTGGCTTAGTCTGTAAGTGGGATTTTAACTGAATGCATTCATTGACTAAATGTTCGTCTATGTCATCCGAATAATAATCAACAACATTATGTGCACTTTCTAAGTCAATATTTTCGATATTAATGTCTTGCAAATCCATTAAAAATTTGAATCTTTTACTAAATTCCCCATAGACATGGCCTCTTCTGTATAAATCCATAATCAACTTATCTAATGCAACGTTTAGCGTATCCCGTTTAAATTTTTCTGCTCCATTTAGCGAAACTTTATAGATTTATCCAGAAATTTTGAAGTAATACGTCTCTTTTTTAAATCACTGTATTCTTTTTCCACACTAGTACTTAATTTTTTGGCTGCCTCCTCGTATTCGTTTAGTTTCTGATCTGACTGTTCTCGTATGTTGCTCACGAAGGCTTCTAATGACGTAATTAATTTCTCACCTTCACATATGTCTAAGCCTGGGGTCTGCACTTTTTTGTTAACTAAATTGAATCTCTCTAAAATTTCTTCCCAAAAAACAGTTAAAATCGCAGTTTCAAGTTTCGCCAAATTATTATATAAATTCTGTTTCTCTTCAAAAATCAAGTTTCTCATCCATATTGTCACTAAACGTTTAGTAGTAGTAGTAGTGGCATGTGATGCAAGAAAGCAAGTGTATGAGCTCACGCAGCATCAGCCAAAAAAAAAAAAAAAAAAATATCACACCATCCCCTCCAAATGCCTGTCCAGTTCCTCCTTAAATTTATTCAACCTATCAACTTCCACAACGACAGATGGAAGTCTGTTTCAGAAATTAACCTAAAGGCAAATTTCCACACACCTATTCTACATCTGTCTTTTCTTAATTTGAATTTATGCCCCCTTAGGTTCGTAATCTGAACAAGTGGAAGGATCCCATCAGAATTCAGCGTGCTCAACCCATTCAAGGCCTTATACACCTCAATCAGATCACTGCGCAGGTGCCTAGTCTCCAGCCACTGCAATTTGCAGAACTTAAGCCTCTCTTGGTAAGAGGATCCCTTCATTCCCCTCACCAATCTTGTTACCCTTCTCTGTACACGCTCAAGCAAATCTACATCCTTCCTAAAATGAGGCCTCCAGACCTGTACGCAGTACTCAAGGCGTGGCCTGACCATTGCCTTATACAGAGGGACAATCACCTCCTTTTCCCTGCTAGCAAAATTCCTATACATCATTGACAAAACCCCATGACCTGCCCTGGCAGCCTGTCTGCATTGCTCAGAAAACTTCATATCTGCTGCACAATTACTCCCAGGTCTTTTTCATTTTCTACCACCTTAAGTGTAGTATCACACAGTTGGTACATTTCTCTTGGGTTACTTCTACCCATATGCAGTACTTTGCATTTTTCAAGGTTAAACTTCAGTTGCCACTTCTTAGCCCATCTGCCCAAATTTTCTAGATCCTATTGCAGTAGCACACTGCATTACTGTCATTAACAACCCTGCCAACATTTGTATCATCTGCAAACTTTGACACTAAGCCTGATATACCTTCATCGATATCATTGATAAATATACAAAACAACATTGGACCCAACACCGAACGCTGTGGGACTCCACTAATAACATTAGTCCATGAAGAGCAGCACCCATTGATTACCACCCTCTGTCTTCTCCCACTCACCATCCTTTAACAATTGCAGTAACTTACCCTTAATACCATTCTGCTTCGATTTGTACAATAGTCTTCCATGCGCAACAGTGTCAAAAGCTTTCCTGAAATCCAAATATATGATATCAAAATTATTTTTTGCATCCAGTTCCTTTGTAACCACATCATAATATCCTATCAAATTTGTCAGACAAGACTTTCCCTTAACAAACCCATGCTGTGTCTGAATTATTGCTGCAGTCTTGTCTAGATGATTCTGCAACGCAACTTTAACCAGTGACTCCATTATTTTACCCGGAACAGAAGTTAAACTAACTGGTCTGTAATTACTTGTGTCACCCTTCGATTCCCCTTTGTGAATTGGGGATACATTGGAACATCTCCAGTCTGTGGGGACCTCCCACGAGTCCAAGGATGCTCTCATAATTATGGCTAAGAGTTTGCTTAGTTGCTTTGCCGCCTCCTTTAATATAACTGGATAGATCCCATCCACCCCAGGTGCTTTTCTTATGTTTAACTTCAACAATTTCTCCTCCACTTTGCTCGCAGTTATTACAAAATCATTAAGCATCCTGCTACAATTTGATAACCTTCTACCATTTTCAAACCTTAATAACTCCTCATGTGTGAATGTAGATGCAAAATACTCATTCAGTTTGTTTGCTATCTGAGCAGGATCATCAACAGCCGAACCATCGATATCAAGTGGACCAATCAGATTCATCCCCTTCCTTTTGTTCATGATGTCACCGTAACTATTTTTTAAAGCTCTAACAGCATCATAGTGACAAGACCATCTAGTCTGGCTTAAACTTTTTATCGAAAATTTTAGTTTTGTTTCACGATTTAGAAGCTCCGCCTATGGGTAGTTGCAGAAAAGAAAACATATTTGTTGCACTACTCCAAAGAAGTTCACAATTTGAGTTGCAACTTTAACCGCTTCCCCACCAACTAGATTTAGGGAATGCCCAGCACGTGGCACATAATCAGCACATTTATTTTTTTGTTTGAGATGTGCTTGCAAGCCATTGTATCGGCCGGACATGTTTGCAGCGTTGTCAAAAGACTGTCCTCTACAATTATCCAGTGGCAGTCCATTTTTTTCTAAAAATTCTTTAAGGAATTGAATAAAGATAAGCCACTGTGACTACTAATTTTGATGAAAGATACACATCTTTCATACACTTTTCCCTCAAAACAATATCGTACTATAATAGCTAGTTGGTCATTGTGGGACAAATCTGGTGTCGAGTCCATCACAATTGAGTAGTACTTTGCATTGTCACTATTTATTTCAGCTGTAATTCTTTTTATTACTTGTTTTCCCATAATCTCTATTATTAGTTCATAAACTGTTTTTGATAAGTACGAAGTGAAAGGCTTTGGTCGCAGTTCTCGTTGTTGGATATATTCGCGCATGAATGGACCGAACTCTGCTAGTAATTCCAGTGCCCCCATAAAATTACCATTGTGCAGAGAGCCAAATATTTCCTCGTGACCTCTGAATGCTAAGCGCCTTACACTTAAATATTCCACCACTGCAATAACACGTTTTAGGACATTTTCGTAATATTCCGTATCTTTTTTTAGTTACTCCTGCAACTGCTTGTCAATAACAGACTTATTTTCTTTACGTGTTAACCATACTAACAATGATTTCTTATGTTCATTAGAATTTTCGTGACTTTCTGAACAAGGTCCTATATGTTTCCAGTCAGAGAATCAGGTTGTGTATTGAGAAGGGATTTTAGAGAAAAGTTTGTAGACTAGTCAAAAAACACTTCCCATACTGGTAGAATAGCACAACTAAGATCTTTCCAGTAATTGACCATTTTTAATTTTTTTCGTGAAGTACTTATTTGAAAATGATCTGTTTTGTTCTTTGTAATTCCTTATTGAAACTGGATATATATTTTTTGCATCTTTATTTCGGAAATAAGTCATTTCACGTGAGAGACAGTGATTAATAAAATTATCATTTAACAGTGTAGGCCACAAACCTACGTCAACATATTTAGCAAGCAACTCTGCATTTTCTAAAGCCTCTTCATCACTATCTTCTTGCAAAACAGCAACAGAGACTTCAGAGAACTGGTCGTCATCTAGGTCTTGTATATTTTTGTCTGGTACTGAATGTCCATCAACATCAACATTGTTTTTAGAAGTTCTCGGTTCTGATTCTAGTTCTAGTAATTCTTCGTTATTGTTATATACATTTTGTTGTTTTTTCTGTTTCTCTTTGGTTAAGTTATTCTCTCTTTCACTTATTACTGCACCTATATCGTTTAGATTCTCATTTTTATTTTCCAATACAAAAAAATTTGAAATTTTGGCACATTTACTTCTTTCTTTTTCTCTATTTAATTGTATTTTTCGTTTTTCAGCTCCGCTTTTATATTTTCTACCAGACATTTTTTTAGGTATTTATTTAATCTGAAAAGAAATAAAAAAAAACCTAAAAAAACAATCCGCCACCATATTAAGTTAGTTGTCATTGTCAAATAAGGCAGCGTAAGCTTATAGCTTACGCTGCTTACTAGTGCCTAATGCTTACTTCAAACAAACAGTGTCCAGTTATTTTTATTATGGCTCATTTCAAGGAAATGCAAAAAATGATTGAATTTACGTGCAGACAAAAGATTTCCGGAGAGTGATTTAGCTTATATTTATTTAGTATTTAGTAAACTTTGCCGATACTTACCAGGGATGAAACAAAGCACCTGAACAGTACACTTCACCGAACGAATGACTATTTAATAATCAACTATACTGTACTATACATAACCTCAAATGTCAAACGGTGAGAGCTATGCTAAGCTAACACGCTTTAGAGGACTAGACTTGCACTTCCCCCATTCTGATGTTGCCACATTATTTGCATAATTGACAAATGACAAAGTATATTTTGATTTTACCAACTACCGACAGAGGCGTATTTACTATTTACTGTCATTTAAAACTGATATTTGATATTTTATTCAAATCCAATAGTGTTGCAAACCAACGATTTAAACTTTATCTAGGTACGAAAAAATTTTGTATAATTTATTTTTTTCTTAAATTTTTAATTTAAATTGTTTTTATTTTTATTTTTTTGACCGAGAAGGGGGCCCTTTGATTGAACAGGGCCCTGGGCTGCAGCCCATAAAGACCATGCCTAAATCCACCCCTGGATGTGCCAAGCCCATACTCACCAGATGTGAGCCCGTGGGCTATTTCTATTGTTTGCATCACTTGTATATTACTGCTTTCATCAAACAATATTTTTCTTAAGCAACTTATGTTTGGCAAAAAAATTCCACCAAAGTACACTCAGTCCTCGTATTGCATGATAGTTGTGTTCCTAGACACCCTCGTGCAATGCAAAATCGTGCGATATAAATAACAGGCCCTATGGGAAAAATACAGTTAGGTGCTGACCACCCAAGACTGAACACACATTTGTAACCAAAACATTACCAAACACAATAAATAATCATAATAAAATAGTTACATATTTTATTACAACTATTACGTAATAAAATATTGCTAATGCTTTTGCTTCTATCGTAAGCAAACTTGTTCTTTGTCTGATTTTCTATCCAAACAGATGACAGCGGTTCCATCTCTTCCAATTCTTTGTGTCTTGATCTAATGGATTTTATTACACTTTGAGTTGTTCCTGCTATGAAAGTTGTTTTTATTTTCTCTGCATTCTTTCTAATTCTCAGCATTGCCTCATTTAGGCCTGTAGCACTTGCAATATCACAAGTTCTTTCATTTTGCTCAAAGCGTTTGAGAATTTGATATTTTTTCTCTATGGACTGAGGCAGGGCCATAATCCTTACCACGGAAACCCCGGTAGGCCAGAGGCCAGTGTGATTTTGGCCATAAATGCTAGTATGAGACTGCTACAAGTTTTCCCCAGTAAGAATTTTTGACCCAGTCCACCTCTGTCTATCCATATTGCTTTTCTTTTTCTCTCTAAATCTATAGTGTCCTCACCAGGATGCTTCCTTTTCACACCTTTTAAGTATTTTACTCATTTTTAGGGAATAAAGCACAATTACAAAATGAGGAGGCACGCTTGATACACATATACACATAAACACATAAAGCTGGCACGTGTAGCAACTGAATAAACAACACCGTAAAAGCACTAGCTAATAGCCATAAAGGCACACACTATTAATACCTCACTAGCTCACATTTTACTAAAGCACATTTATGGAGGTCACTACCATAAAACAATACAGACAATTTCCAGTTGCGTTTATGCTGGTGGAATCTGTTATAAACTGGTAGTAAACCATCTAATTGCATTTGCAATAATATCGATAGCAGGAACTGTGTCGGTTTTTATGATGAAATGTGTTTTCCCTTCACTGATATAAAAAACAAAAATACATTTTCAGAATCTTCTCTTCATTCCTATCATGTTGCGTTCAATTGAGGTGAATCCGCGAATCATGCATAAGCAAATTTGGTTCGTGTTATATACAATATCATTCCCCTATTTATAAATCATGTATGTTTACACTACATGAATTTGTGTAGTGTAAACACGTGTTATACGAGGACTGACTGTACTATATTTCTCCTGCTTTCAGCAACTACATCATGGCACTGCACTATTTCAGTCAATGTGTGTCACATTTCATTAGTGCTAGGACATCAACACCCCAGGCAGCTATTCAAAAGTACAACCCCAACTTACAATACTCTTGCACCCCTTCCAACTAAATTTATACTTGAGGAAGGTTACGCACTTCAGTTGCTACAGCTCATACATTTCATGATTCCATGAAAAAGAGGTATGTGAAGGAAAGGGGTATTTTATTGCAGTGAACCATCAGTGCATACAGTATATGAACACTACTATATGTTTATACTCTACAGACATGCAACAGAGAGAGAGAAGATAATTTATTTATTAAATGCTATTGTGGAACCAGATAAAAGAAACTGATTTTAATGCTTACTGGTATTCTGTACTCTGGAACAAGTCCAACAGCTGCCATGTAAGTACTCCCTACAGTCTTTATCTTGTCGACTGTTCGAAATCTATGGTCATCCAAGAGCTACACGAAATAAAAGAATATGTAATTATATTTTAATTATTTGTTTTCAAAATTAAATTATATGTTTATACTCAGGAATAGCTATACAGCAAGGGCTATAAACTTGGTTAGGGCAGCCACCCACAGCCTCCTGCCTACATTAGCATGCATACAGTATGTATGGCAGCTGTATGGCAGCATGCATACCTGCATGCTGCCATACAGCTGTAGTATTCCATAAGGAACGTCCAAACTTTTAAGCAATGCAACCTTGTGGTGGTGTATCCTCAGACAACTGAACATGTGAACACTTATTATTATTATAAATTGTAGTTCGAAGTTGTGGGCTCAAACTGTAGTCAACTCAAACATTAATATTGCACTCTTGTGTTGATTACTTGGCTAAGTTACGCTGTCATTCCATTTTTTTAAAAACAAAACATATTTCATATAACTTAGTTTTAAATCGCACTTAACATTCTGTTAATTATGAAAAAGGATCAAGTCACTTGCAACTTTTTGCAAGACAAAATGTACTTCTCACATTGTGATGCCAATTTAATGGCACTGGTTAGACATTATTTGGTGATAGAGCATTTTCACATAGAATCAGTATATAATAACATATTCAGTTATTTTGCTGTGTGAAAAAACAGAAAAATAACAATATGTTATTCAATTTTTCACTTGCTTGAAACTGTTATTAACAACTGTGTTTACAGGTAAACTACTAACATCTTCACAGCTACAAATTTGGCTTGCTTTGCTTTATTATTAAATAATGTCATATAAAGACTGAAAAGGAGTCTGGTTGCCCAAGGGGATAGTGACTCCTCCATGAGTAGAGCCATCTACTATTTTGTCCTTTCAAATAATCAGGATATTATGCAGGTCATCATTTGCTTTATATAAGTTTCCTATATTATGCTTATGCAGGATGGGCCTTCAATCTCATCATTATTTCGACAGAATCACTATTTCCACAACAATTCCATTGTAAGAATGTGGCCATTATTTAAGAGTAGCTGTACTTTTAGCACTTACAACATCTCAGGGGATTTGGAATATATCCTTACTGGGCAGTTTAAGTAGCCTGCCTTGATGAAATTTGGAGGCCATGGGATGTTGAATGTAAGAATGAGAACTCAAGTAGGAATGAGATTCCCATTAATGAGCAAGGATGGGAATATCAATCTCAAGTAGGAATGACATTCTTGTCCTCGTGCATTGGTATTTCCTTAACAATTATCACACCTCTATGTATAAATTCAGAGCTCTCTTATTCAGAGACATGAAGAAGATCCCACTCTGATATGGCACTACATGAAGAGTTCAGAGTTTTATGGGGGGGTACGGTGATAGATATTCCCCTATGGATGTGGCTTTCAGAATTTGTTGGGCATGTTTGGCACATAGCCTTCTCACAGATTTTGGGAATTCTAGCAAGAGGATTCTAATCCTTTCCATATGGAAAAGAGTGACATTTTTCCAATGGAATGTAGAATGAGGAAAAGCAGTGACATTGATGGTGGTGTATCCTCAGTTCTGGGTCTTTTGATAAAATGTTGTCTGCCTCATCTGATAAATTAGGTAGGAGCCTTATTGGAACCCCAGAAGAAAAAAAAATAGAGGAATTTAAGTTACTCATAAGAGTAAAATAAAAATTTGATGCCCTAAGTATCTCACCCACCACAGAACCTTACAAATTGATGCTCACTCACAAGCTAGCAGTTACTGCATACGAACGAGATGCCAAGTTTGCTTACAACATCATACTCATATTTCCAATAAATCTTGACCCTAGCAGTAAGAACCACCTGCTGATTGATTCCAGTCGGATCAGTCTGATACCACAGTATATATCCTGTTCATACTAATACTTTTTTGCTTCTCTACTTTGTGCAAAAAAATGTCATCAACAATGTCACCATGAGCATGTTTGAACTATAGTAATGTGCTCAGTGACCATGTGACTATAGTTCAAACACATTTTTCCTCGCAATACCTTTTCTCTCACTACTAGAAATGCTACTTGTTTATTTTAATATTTTTATACTATATAAAATGTATATGTATTATGGCACCACATAAAAATAATTTTTGTATGTGATTCAAACTGGGGTTCACTTACTCAACGGACGGTCATTGTTTTGACCATTTCCCAGTGCTGCCCCAAGATATGGAACTCCATAAATTTTCATTTAATTCATTAGTAATTCTTTTAGATATGTGCCAAGTTTCATCACACTCACACTTGCATTATTATATGAAGAGGAGTTACCTGTGTAAGTTTTGTGTTATGATTGCTGGGATTTAAAATTGATTTCTGAGCATTTGTACCAACACCTTTTTTTTTCTAAGTACTAGGCTACCATGTCTCAAATCTTGCCCTTTTGGCTGGGGATAGGATCCCTCCTATAGTAACTTCAAAAGAGGAGCTCATTCCAGCAAACTGTTTTCTTCTAGTGTGTACAGGTTTTGAGATTAGCATTAGTTGAGGCATATGATGCAAGAAAGCAAGCTTATAAAGCATCAAAAAAAAAAAAAAACCCTTGACATGCAGTGCTTTTCTCCCTTTCCTTCCATATACTTCCATATACCATGGAAGTTTTCTATCTTGCAAACTGCTTGTGATGTGGGGAAATTATCATGCCACCATCTTCAGCATCCTCAAAAACCTCCATTTTGAAGTTGTAGGACCATTTTTGCAGATCTCCTCCACTGGTAAATAGCCCAAAATATTGTTGCACTATTTCTTGATCACTATTTGTCAAACTTTGACTTGTATATGCCTACTCTTCCTGACTATACCAACATTTGTTCGATTATCTGAATTCCCAATAATCCGACTTTTCAATATTTCTTGGATTACCAACCAGATCTGACAATGAACTTGAAGTTGTGGAATAGCAACTTTCCCCTGCTCTCACCCATGCAAGGAATGATGACCCAAATTGATGGATTGGATAAAAACAGGAATCTTGGCCAGTCCCGGCTGTAAAAAACATGCTAAGAAACTAAACCTGACACTGACCCCAGCTTACGCAGATATCATGATGATGTGGAGATTCCTGCCTCACCTAATAACAACCCTTCTGAGGCAGACATCACATTTCCCTGAAGAAACAATTACAGACAAAGCCCTGGCCCCTTCACCTTGATGACAGCAAACCGATAGAATCACTTTGGTTGTATGTAGCAAGACAGCCCATGTGTGGCTCAAATTGGAGCACATTCTGCTCAACTTCCACATCTAACATGAAAAAAATCAAGAACCAAGAATCCAAACTACATGCTTTTTATGAAGGATGGAAACGAAATGCTCCAGATACTACTGAGTACCACCACAACCCAATCTGTAGAAGCTAAGACATCTAACCAAAAGAAGCAAGCACTGCTCTGTGAGCAGTGATGCAAGAAAGCAAACCTAAAGGGTGCAAGAGTACACATGAGCAGGCAAAGTTTTTACGGGCTCCAGCAGCAAATAGAGAAGTTTTGCTTTTTTATTGACTTAAATTGGCATATTAATTTATTTTTTAAAGTTTCTTTATATTCCTAATAACAATACTTTAGTTTAATTTGAATTTAAATAGAGATTTTGTAGGTTATTACTTGGTATCAGTATGGGTATCAAATCCACGTGTTGAACAGGTTTTGCAGCTCCCGCAAACGAAAAGTTTTTAATTATACTTAGCCACTTATTTACTTAATTGTTAGCTTAAATTATTTTCAATAAATAGCTTATAGACCTAGTCAAGCTCCGTGGTTTAATTTGAATTTAGATAGCGCGATTTGGAAAGTAAATAATACCTCGTGTCCGTAGATTAACCGTTCGTAACTTGCCACCATTGTTATACGATACATGGGCACAAACTAGATGGTGTAAAATCTAACGGAAAACTAGATAGTGTAAAATCTAACGGAAAACTAGATAGTGAGTATAGTAGTATCAATTAATCAGTAAAATTTATTAATCTTATTAAATTTCATTGTCAATTGAATTGTACTTTAACTAAATAAATACAGCGACCTAGTTTTTACAAACGTAACATCATAAATTAATACATATAAGTTGACAGGCGATAAGAAAGTCATATAACATAACTCGGAGATAAAATTCGATACCGAAATACACATATATAGTGTTATAACTGCATTGGTATATAAGTTGAGGGTTCTATTTTGTATTGGAATTTTATTGAACTTGAATAGAAATCAAGACTCAGACCAGAGCAGCAAAGCAAAAGGCTCAAACTAATGGAAATGCTGTGGCTCGGGGAGAACTGGGGGGGGGGGGAACAGGGATTGCTGCTCTGGGATTGCTGTTTCCCATATGTAGTACTTTACATTTGTCAATGTTAAACTTCATTTGCCACCTCTCAGCCCATCTGCTCAACCTTTCCAGATCCTGTTACAGCAGCATAGTGTCAGTAGTGTCCTTGACAACCCTGCCAACCTTCGTATCGTCTGCAAACTTGGACATTAAGCTTGATATACCATCATCAATATCATTTATAAATACAGAAAACAATAATAGACCCAACACTGAACCCTGAGGGACTCCACTAATAACATTAGTCCGCGATGAGCAGTGTCCGTTGATTACCACTCTCTCCCCCTTTCTTCTCCCCCCTCAACCACCCCTTTATCCATAGCAGCAATTTGCCTCCAATGCCACACTGCTCCAATTTGTGCAGCAGTCTTCCATGTGCAACAGTATCAAAAACCTTTCTAAGATCCAAGTATATAATATCAAAGTTATTCCCTGCATCCAGTTCTTTTTTGACTGCATCATAGTATCGAATCAAATTGGTCAGGCAAAACTTCCCCTTAACAAAACCATGCTGTGTCCGAGCTATAACTGAAGTCTTGTCTAGATGATCCTGTAGTGCTTTTTTAACCAGTGCCTCCATTAATTTTCCTGGAACAGAAGTTAAACTCACAGATCTATAATTACTTGTGTCAACCTTTGATCCTCCTTTGTGAATTGGGGTCACATTTGCACATCTCCAGTCTGTGGGTACCTCCCCTGAGTCCAAGGAAGTTCTCATAATTATGGCTAAGGATTTGCTTACTTCCTTTGCTGCATCCTTTAATATAACTGGATAGATCCCATCCACCCCAGGTGCCTTTCTTTTGTTTAACTTCAACAATTTCTCCTCCACTTTACTCTCAGTTATTACAAGATTCTCTAGCTTACTGCCAGAGTTGAATACACCTCTGGCATTCCCCTCGCTGAATAACTCCTCATGTGTGAATGTCGATGCAAAATATTCATTTAGTTTGTTAGCTACTTGAATCCTACAGCATAAATTAACTTGAATCCTACAGCATTTTACGTACCTTGTGCTGCTTATAGCTCAAATTTGGTCATGAAGTACGCCGCAAAAGTATATCTAGAAATTGCAAACTTTCAGCATTGTTCAAAAAAAAAAAAAATGTTTTCTTTTTGACATCAACATATCGTGTTCCCAACATTGACCATAAACCGCTCTCTGATAATACGAGGTGGGAAAGTAGGAGCGATGCTATAAAAGTATTGAGACGTAATTTGGATATAATCTATTAATTCTAATTAATGATACATCTAGAGGTACAAGAAATTTAGCTGTCTTTAGTAATGTACTAAAAATAAAAGGATATTAGTTTATATGTTCCATAGTGATTCGGCAATATTTTAACAAAAATCAATGTTTTAAGCAAATTAATGCAAAAATGTGATATAGTCATACTGCCAATAATAGAAATGTTAAAATAAGTTAATAATTATTTAAAAGAACGTAGGGCAGATTACAGTTTTAATGGCATGTTAGATGAAGCTAAAAAAAAAAAAAAGTGCTGAAGAAATAGATTGTAAAACAACATTTTCAGATGTTGGTGTAGTTAGACCAAGTAAGGAAAAAAAAGAATGCTTATGTGTGAAAATCCGGATGACAGTATTAATTTGCTGGAAAGGCATTATAAAATAAATTTTTATTTCACTATTTTGGATACAGCAGTATCCGAAACAGAAGACGGGTTCGAACTCCTGAACGTAGATAATAAAACTTTTGAATTTTTAAATAACATTTATTCATTGAATAGGGGAACAAAAATGAAATATTGTATGGATTTACAAATTAAATTATCAGATATTACACGAAAAGAATCTGACATAAATGATTTTGATTTGTGTGATGAAATTGAAATTCTTTTCCTAATATGAATACATTAACCGTTATAGAGTACATGTATACATTATTATTATTATTAGCCATGTGGTGCAAGGAAGCCTGAGGCTTATGCTGCTGGCAAGGGAAAAAATTTTTTTTAAAAATCTGAATTACCCTGAGAGAGAGAGAGAGAGAAGTAGATGGGAATCACCAAGAAAGAGAAGAATGATGATATCCAGCTCAGGACCCTGGGCTGTGTGTGCCAAGTGCATACTCACCAGATGTGAGCCTCTGGGGATAATATATTTTCAAATAATCTTATAAAGATGTTCCCAAACGCTTTAACAGCTTTAAGAAGATTTTTGATGATGTCTGTAACATCCGGGGAAAGATCTTTTTCCAAAATTAAAAGGTCATAAAAATTATTTACGATCAAATATGAAACAGGAAATAATTTCGAATTTAAGTACTATTAGTACTGAAAAACCAAGCCTCCGTAGCCGAGTGGTCAGGAGCTGGAGTGCAGTAACCCACGCTCTTTGAGTAGACCGGGGTTCAAGTCCCTGACTGCTAAATACGGTCGATCTGCCAACCCACACCGGACCAGCGTGGTAGATTATGGTCCATGTCCCTCAGCATGAATTGTTGAGGAGGCTTCCATCCTGCAGTGGGTTGATAATGGCTGCAGTTTACCTTTTTTCTTTTAGTACTGAAAATAAAATTACTGCCAACTTAGACATTTCAGATGTTGTAAACGAGTTTGCAATAAGAAAAGGTTAGGAAATGAATAACCTAATTTTACAAAACCTTTCACTGTACTAATCCAAAGGTTAGTGAATTTTACCTGAAACTAAATATTATTAGAGTATTATGTGTTTTTTTTTTTTTTTGTACTTTCATTTTTGGTTTATAGAGATAGATATTTTTATTTAATATAAAACTTAGTTATTTCACAATGTTAATTTTTGTTTTCATCATCATGAACTTTATCCAGCTTAGGTCTTTTAATACGTTGTAGTGCTTGGAGATGGTCTTGAACGGCCCACATCTCGCTTGCCTGTAGATTTGTAGTTTAATGCTAATTTTGGGATCCGGTTTAGGTTCATTCTTTTCATGTGACGTGACTGATCCATTTTTTTCTGTTACCGCTTTATGTCATCTACTATATTATCTACTTTTAATTTCTGACGAATGTCTGAATTTCTTTGATGGTCTAGCTTTGTAAAGCCTAGTGGCCTTAAAAATCTCATTTGTGCTGCTTCTAGTTTTTGTGCATCTTTCTTATTTATTACCCAAGTCGCACAACTGTAGAGGAGGGCTGGTTAATTTTTCTATTATACAACTAAATTATATTATATAGCTTTTATGACATATTTGTATGAGAGATTTATCTTGTATAAAAATTGTTAATTTGGTGGAAATAAAATTAGCGATTTTAAATGTATTTATCTATTTCTTATACGAATTTTTACACACATATATATCGGGGGGGGGGGACTAGCTTGGCGCACCCCAAGCTTCATGTTTTTGAAGAATGGCAGAAATGTTGGAGTGAGTGCATTTCATCAAACGGGGTCTAATTTCAAAAGAACCATCAAAATATAGATGATTAATAAAGGCACGTTGTGAAGAAAAATAAAATAAAATTATGCTCATTCTTTATTGAACAACTCTCGTAAGTAAGGAGGGGAGGAATTTTCTGTAACGTCTTCGCGAATGCAAAGAAAAGTGATTCGACAATTGGTTACTGGATCATTTCAACGGGGTTCGTATTTTTAATAATTGCAGAACCACCTTTCCTAAAGCAACATCTTATTTTATGAGCTGTAGCATATGGAAAACTTGCAGAGAGTTGTAAAAGCAGACTTATACCAGTTTTACGTGTTTGAGTTTTATGTGTTTTTCTTGATTCCAGTGCGGCATCTCCCGTGGTATTCATATAAGATCTAACATTTCAGTTGCATGTCCGCACGAGAAACGGATCAAAGAAGCACTTAGCGTTTCAGGAAGACGACGTGAGTTTTGTTTGTGTATCGAAGTTTCCAGACGGTTGTAAAAAAGCTATCTCACGAATGACATTCCAAGTTAAAATAAGACAACAGTGTAGGCGGGTCGCTTCCGTACATTTATAAACACTGCACTGTATGAAAAATTGCCTCCCTTTGAATCAACAGCAGAGGAACTGCAAGAATGAAAATTTCCAGGTTAACCGGGTTGCATTCGCCATTCATTTCTACATTTAAAATCAACAATTAAACTTACTTTTAGATCACATCCTTTCGGTGTGCAAAAAAAAAAAAAAAAAAGAAGTCCCAATGTTCATATACAAGAATAAATTTATATATTGCGTTTTGCTCGTGAAAGACCAATACGTCGTATTACGCTGCTAAAGAAAATTAACATAAGACGTACAAACCGTGATTGTTACTCGTGCAGCTTGCAAGGAAGCGAGACAAAATTTGATATGGTGATGTACCATATAATAACAATGAAATTAAGAGACAGCGAGAAACTTTGGACAGGTAAAAGGAATATTTAGAGGGGTTGATAAGAATTACCAAAAAGGTAACGTTACAGAAGTCGATACTAGATGCTCGAAAATATGGTCAAATGACATCAGCTAAAACAGGACTGACAGCGGTTAACCATGCTCGATATAAGGGTGTCTATAGGATTCTGTGGCAACAAATCTTATTCTTCCACCAGTGCAGACCTTAGTCTACACAAGTGGAAGAATGCCACCAAGCAACCGTGGAATTGGTTGTCGGCGAGCAATGCGACCCCCAAAGGCGTCTTACACATGTTCGATCAGATTTAAGTCTGTTGATCGTGCTAGCCACGGCAGTCGTTGGATATCTTCAGTTTCAGGTGATCACGCAGTTTGTTGCTCCGTGTTTAGTGCAAAAAATATATAGTTTAAAACAGTTTATCGCGATGAATCGTATACCAGGACATTCCTGTTATTATGAGGAACCCATTGGCGGATCGAGTACGTTATTCCATATGACAGTAAACTTTTATTTTAATTTTTCTGTGTGTTATAATTCAACTAATCAGAAATGTTTCATCAGAACAAAGTTTGCCTTCTACTACCCCGGCAACGCTAAAGCTATCCACTCGGAAACCTTTCAAGGTCAAGGTTAGCACTTAAGAGGGTCGTTTAAATCCCTTATTTACTTAAATAATCAACCCCCTAGTGACCTGCTGCTAACGATCTACAAGCCTATATATATATCTGCTAGTCGTTGTTGTAACGAATTGCTTTAAAGCCCTCGCTCCAAATCAGAAAAACAAACTACATATGTATTCCACTTCTGCTAATTTGTAAGAGTTGTTTATTGCTTAAATATGCCAAGTTCGATACAGAAGAAAAGCGCTAACGCCGAAAAGACCACATGCAGTCAGTGTGGGAAGCTTGCTTAGCTGACTGTTCAATGTGTCAGCTGCTCGATTATCCTAGGGGCGTGCTGTGTCAATAATCTATCAAAGTTGCCACTCGCAAAGAGGAAACTCTTCCTATTCCAAGCATGCAAAATGCATGCACCTAAGAAAATTCCACAATACCAAGTGATGAAAACCAAAGGAAAACCAAGTGAGCCTGATAATTCTAGTAAAATTGACGATCCCACTCTCTATCAAATGCAGAAGAAAGCAATTATACTGACAATCCTGCTGCTCTGCACAGCTCTGAAATCACAAAAGAACAAAATACATCTTCCTCTTCAGAAGTAATTCATGACGAAAAGTGCAATATCCAGATACAATCCGCTGCAAATGATAACTGCAACCTTAATAACAACTGTGAAGTAGCCCCCAATAATTCAGTTACTTCCAAACCGGAATTTTTTTAATAATGGAAGAAGGCGGCATTTCAGTGATAGTCATTTGTATGCCAGCCAGTGTGGTATGCAAAACTTCGCTGAAGGTGGTACTAACTAAGAAAAATGTATAGGTCACTTGAAATGCCCTCCCACCAAGCTTTGGGAGGAGGCTGAAGTTGAAGAGGAACTTCCTACTTTTCTGAACAGTAACATACCCAATCTCAAGATAATCCCTCTTTTGGGTCATAAAGTGGAGTGTTGCTTAAACAGTGACAACAGTATGATCCCTAAAATTACCTCGCTCTGTATAACACGTTGCTGGGGCTCCCTTGAGATATGAATTGATAATAGAAAATCAACAACTTAAAGCCGCAAACGAACAACTCCAGTTGACTAAAAAAAAAAGGTAAACTGCAGCTATTGTCAACCCACTGCAGGTTGGAAGCCTCCTCAACAATTCATGCTGAGGGACATGGACCATAATCTACCACGCTGGTCCAGTGCGGGTTGGCAGATCGACGGTATTTAGCAGTCAGGGGCTTGAACCCCAGTCTACTCAAAGAGTGTGTGCTACTGCACTCCCGCTCTTTACCACTCGGCTACGGAGGCCTGTTGACTAACTCTGCACTAACCGCGGCTGTCAACAGTCCTGCTCACATACCTACGGACATTCAGACCTCCACAGCCATATCTGTGGACCCATCTGTAAGGACCCAACAATTATCATATGGAGCTGTGGCAAAAATGCCCAAAGTAACTACCCTTGAATATAAACACATGCTCATCATTAAAGCTAGAGAGGGCTGCGACATTACTGACAGTGATGGAGCGAAAAACAAAATCCTTCAGACTATCAAACCAAAGCAAGGTAATGTCAAGATCAAAAGTATCTGCAAGATCAGGGACAAAGGAATCATTCTTGAAACAGCCAAGAAATTTGACTTAGATAAGATAAAATCCTGCAGGACCGAAGTGGATACTAGTCTTGTCTTCGAGACCCCCAAGCTTCGGGGGCCCAGCTTGATAGTGTAAGATGCAATCTTACATATACATATAAGATTGAATATCTATATTGAATATTGAATATTCAATTGAATATATTGAATATTCTTACCCTATACATATAAGTATAGGGTAAGAATTAACAGATATAAGTTTAAATTTAAAAAAGGGTCAGAAAGAATATACAAAGCGTACTAGGAAAGTTTTGCAATACAGCTTTGTTTATTTAATTTTTTCAAAGTAATTTCCTCTACATTCAATACACCTCTCCATCCTCCGAAACCAATCTTTAAACCAGTTCTCCCAAGTTTCACTAGGGAGTAAAGCACACTCGTCCCAATCCCGTAGAAGGTCCTCATCACTGGAAAACCGCCTCCCTTTTAGCTTCATTTTCACATGCGGGAACAGTGCAAAGTCGCAGGGAGCAAGGTCTGGGCTGTAGAGAGGGTGCTCGAGAAGTTTCAGTCCTGTCGTGGTCAAATATTCGGTGCAGGCTTTGGCGCGGTGAGCTGGAGCATTTTCGTGATGGAGGTACCAGGTGTCCATTCTTGACTTTGGCCGCAGGTTCTTCATAGATCCAATGACTTTAGGCAGGCATTGTTCAGTATACCACTTAGCTGTGACTGTCTTCTGCGTGTCCAAAACGACACGTTCCACAATTCCACTCGATTTGAAAAATACAGCTATCATTTTCTTCTTTACAGATCGGGATTTTCTGACAATTACGGGTGTGTCGTCATCATCAAAGACCCAAACTTTGTTTTGAGCCTTGGTCGGCAGATCGTAATAGTACAGCCAAGTCTCGTCACCTGTCACGATGTTGTTCACATACCGAGATTGTCCCTTATCAAACTTTTTTAACATCTCCCGGCACCAAGTCACACGTCGTGTCATCTGCTCTTCAGTCAGTTGATGCGGCACCCAGAGAGAACAAAGTTTCTTCACGTGCAAATGATCTTGCAGAATCGAACGAATTGCTGGTGCATTTAGGCTCAAAGTATCCTCTATCTGTTGGTAGGTCACTCGCCTGTTTTCGTCAAGCATTTTCCTCACAGCAGTAACGTTTTCCTCGGTAACTGACGTTCGTGGTCTTCCCGGCCTCTCAGAATCCTCCAGAGTGAAATTTCCCCTTTGGAATTCTCTATACCACCTGAATATCGTTGTACGATGTGGACAATCATCATCTAGTGCAAGAGTCATTTATTCTAAGCACTGGTCTATGGTTAAACCACGCACGAAATTATACCGCAAAACTGTCCTTATCTCATTTCGTGACCACGATGCCATCGCAAGCACTTTACACTCTCACTACTAATGAATAACTGAGCCCATCGACTAGGCGCGGCGGCTACTATGCACGTATGAACATATCTCAACATGCAGCAACAAGCAGCTTCCTGTGATTCATTGTTGCATCATATTGCAAAACTTTCCTAGTACCCTTTGTACTACAGGGTTTTGGTATGCGACGGGAAATTGGGTTCAAATATTGCAAGAAAATGGGATAGGAAATAAGTTTATTCTTGGGGAAAAAAAAAAAACAGAACAATCGCGATTGAGGGATTAATGGGAAGTGTTACTCTAAGTGGAAGCAACAATAGATGATGTATGTATTTGTATGTATTTATTTGTCTTGGGCGGCACCTGGAACGTTAGTTCATCTCCGCCTCGTTAACTTATACAAATATACAAAGATTAAATACTGTACAAAAGAAAACCTCAACAGATTGAGGTAAACACAGATAATTTCAAAGTAAACAATGAAAGTAATCTTATGCATATTAACATAAAAAAAAAAAAAAAAAAACAAGTTCAAAGAAAATAATTAAGGATAACAGTACCCATTCAACCGACAAAACTTTGCACAAGCCCAGAAGTCTTAAACAAACCTTAAAAACAGTTGAGGTTAAATCTGGTAAGTCCTGCAGTCATTAGTAGCAAAGTCACAGTTAATCACCAATAACAAAGTCACAGTCAGTTAACAGCCATCCGAACAAAGGAGCACAGGAATCAAATTGAGTTTCAGTTGTAGGACGCTTGTAGAGTTTCAAAAAAAAAAAAAAAAAAAAAAAAACACAACACACACACAGAGCGGTAGATCTTGTTGAGAAAATGGACGTCATTGCAGTGAAGGTGGAGAGCCTTGAGCTGAATTTGAAACATTCGCATGTGTAGTCATTGCAGAAAGAATTGCGAGCCTTTTATTGAAGGTTGCCTTAGCAAAATCCTGAAGAGCGCGGTAACTCCTGGCATTTGATACAAAATTAGGTTCCAATCCTGATGAAAAGTTGGGAATTGCATTCTGCAGAATTACTCGAAATTCATTGTATGAGGGACAAGAGTACAACACGTGCTGCCAATCTTCCACACCGCCACAATGGCAGAGTTCCGTAGGAGACAAGCGAAATTTAAACAATTTCTTATTTAATGATCCGTGGCCTGATATCAAATAGGAGGTAAATAAGTCAAGGCTAAACCAGACTGTAGATTTTTTATCCGTAAGAGAGTCAACTTCAGGAAAAAACTTACGCGTTACACTGCCCAGTGTTGTGTCATCCCACCTACCCTGCCACAAGTTGATCAACTCTTGCCAAATTCTTTGTCGTTCGGCTTTAACATCGACTTGAGTGTTAATAGAAATACCAAGGATCTCAGTGGGAATCTGACGTTTCAGGCGATAACATAAGCCTCTGAAAATTACGTAGAGATCGAGTGGTAACGTCCCGGCTAAAACCTGTAAAGCAGGTGTTGAAACTGTTCGACAAATCTTCAAAATACAAAGTAACATTGTACGCTGGATTGTCATCAATTTTGATTGAAATTGTACAGTCCGCACCCTATGGAACCAAGCGCCAGCAGCATAGGTAACCATAGGAAGAAACACAGAGTTATAGTAGATTCTTAAACATCTTCTAGAAAGACCCCACTCAGTTCTAGAAACTCTGATAAGAGCGCCGGTGAAATTTCTGATCTTAATTCGCAGATTGGATAAATGAGGGAGAAAGTTTAACTTGCTGTCAATAGTTATTCCCAAAAGTTTAATTTCCGTTATTAGAGGTATTTGTCTATCGTTTATTTTAACTCTTGGTGGTCGACGAACATCCAGTTTAGAGCCAAGGATCATAATTTTTGTCTTGGTAGAACTAATTTTTAACTTATTTTCAACTGTCCATTGTTGAAGATCAGATAGAACTTTCTCAGCGGATATTTCAATAGAAGACCTTGAATTTCCACCGACAAGGACTGTCAAATCATCCGCATATGCCATGATCTTCACGTTGTCAAAAGTTCGGGTAATCCAACCTTGCAGGACAAAGTTCCAGAAAAGTGGTCCCAAAATGGAGCCTTGAGGACACCCTCGATAGACCTGACGCAAAATTTGTCTGTACTTAGATCTGGCGGTGATAAATCTGTTAGAGAAATAGCTCTTAATTAGAAGATAAAGTTGCTGGGAACATTCGGCATGACGTAAACGTTCGAGGGCACTGTCCCACCAAAGGGAATCAAAAGCACCCTCGAAGTCAATAAAGATAGCAAGAGTATACTTGAAACTGGAGTGTTCAACAGAAGAAATGAAGTCTACAAGGGCGTCCTCGCAGGACCTTCCAGGAGTGAATCCGTATTGATTAGGCGCAATTAATCCCCGTTCCAATAACAAGTTGTTTAATCGCAGGGCAATTAAACGTTCTAATAGCTTACCAAGGTTGGCCAATAAAGCTATAGGCCGATAAGACCTCGGTTCCTGAGGGGGCTTGTCAGGTTTCCTAATCAGCTTGATAAGGGCTGTCTTCCACAGATCTGGGAAAGTCCCAGCATCTAAACATTTGTTGAAAAGTTGTAGGAGTATACTGGGCTTAATCTTGGCGAGCCGTACTATAAAGGTACTCTCCAGCATGTCCATCCCTGGGCATTTCTTAACTTTCACTTGTTTGACAGCTGTGTCCAACTCGATGGCACTAAAAGCCTCAGTCTTAATTGAAGAAACGTACAGAGAGTTGGCAGAACGAATATTAGTGTGAAAATCAGAGTCGGAGCTCACATTGTCCTGAAGAAAAAGATTATCTAGAATAATATTTACAGAATCCGTCCAGTTAGTGGTCTCCAGACCATTGTATATGATCGATCCATACACTTCTTGTGTAAATAATTTATTTCTTACAATTTTATAAAGTAGCCCCCACGGGTCCGCATTACCAGAGTTGTGCACAAATTCTGTCCAAGTTTGCTTCTTCCTGGTAGCAATTGCCTTCACATAACGTTTCTTGAGATCAACGTAATTATTATAAAAGATGCGAACATCAGCCTGAGATAAATGACGATTGCGCTGATAGGTGCGTCGAGCGTGGTGGACCTGTTTCCGAAGCAAAGATAATTCTGACGACCACCAGGAACAAGTTCTGGAATTGACGCGTTTTTTCCTTGATGATTTATATGATGCATTAATCAAAATTTTTTGAATCTGTGTCGCAGCTTCAGACACAGACATGGCGTCAAAATGAGAGTTAGTCAGTTTGGAGAAATCAGCATTTACAGAATGTTCAAATATGTCCCAATTAATGTTATTAATTGAGAAGCGAACGTACTCAGGCACACAGATACTCGAATCTGAGGGAGGAGAAGGTATGGAGACCGAGAAAGAAATTGCTCGATGGTCACTTGTTGTCCAGTTAGGTTGTACAGTCCAATCGTTGATAGCTAGATTACAGAAGGAATTTGAGAAGGTGATATCAATATTTGATTCTCCGGAGAAGCTGGAGAACGTAGTGAACTGTTGAGGTCTGTTAAAAATCTTCATATTATTATTAATAATAAATTCTTCCAGTAATTGCCCTCGAGCATCAGAGCGTGCACTAAACCAAAACTTAGACTTGGCGTTTACATCCGCTGAAATAAGGACATTATGAGGACCCAGAAAATTCAATGTGGATTCTAAATAATTTAATGAGTTATTTAAGTCTTCAGATGGAGGGCAGTATATTGAGATGATATAAAAGGTCATGGTAGAATATGTGACAAGGATACAAGTTGCAGTTTGGTGACAGAGACCGTTAATGACAGTTACATCAATTTTGTCGTTTAATACAACAATACAAGTCTTCGGTTGCTGGTGAGCAGGTTGGATTACTCGGGTGGAAAGAGAATAACCTGTGATCTTTGAACAATCTCCCATTCGCCCTTTAGCAAAATATGGCTCTTGAATAGTGATGATGTCGATTGAGTTTTGTTCTGCTGTTAATCTAATCTCGTCCGAAACAACTCTAGAATGATGCCCGTTGATCTGCATAAATTTCAGATTAATAGACTGAACACTAGGCAAGTTCGTACTATTAACATCACCAGCAGGGGAATTATTTACACTATATACACTGGAATTTGGTGTGTTACTCATCGGCAATCCTCAGTCGTGCTGTTTCCAAGGCCTTTTTGTAGACAGGACAGTTGCTATCTCTCACCGAATGGTGAAAGTCACGTTTTCCTCTCTTACAATTGATACACGATGGCTCTTCGTTTTTATTAGGACACTCGTTAAACACATGACCACCCTGCGCACAGTGACTGCAAGACGGGGACTCGCGCGTGCAGTACTGAGCGGTGTGACCGTATCCCAAGCAGTGAAAGCATTTCGTCACAACAGTATAAGGTCTGTGTCTATGGGAACTCCAGGCAAGAAATATGCGCTCCAGAGTAATTATATGTTTGTAAATCTTGGGAGAAAAACTAACAGCCCAGTTTACAGATAAATTTGACCTTCCTTTAGTTGAGAAACGAAAGAAAGTTCCGTTCTTAACCTCCTCGAATGTAAAATCCGAATCGCCAAGATTTTTGTTATATAAATTTTCAAGTATCTCGTCACGTGTCAATTCCTTTGGGACATCATAAATCAGTACAGTGGGGTTTCCCTTTCGAGGAACACCTGAGCTGATACCTGCAGATGTAAAAGACTCCGAGGAGGACAAACACTCCAGATCTGCTTTAGAGGCCGTTTCCAGCAAGACTCCTTTGTTCCTCACTAGCCTAAGAGACTTGATCTTAACATTTTTTAAATCTGATTTAAGAGTTTTAGCCACCAATGTCTTAACGTCAGCACTTGACTTACAATCACTGTTTTCAGAAGCTCTAAGAATTAAGACATTGTCAGGTTTCACTTTAGGAACATTTGCAGCGGAACTGACAGCATCAGCAAAGGTCCTGACAATAGAAGTGTCAGTAGCAGTGTCTTCCTGCAAAGTTGAATCATCCGTGACAATCGGGGAAGGGGACGCATCATGTCTTAATGTAGGTTTGTCTGTAGAGGAACTGTCACTAACAGATTGTTTGGCCAAACAAGCCTTATTTGTTGTTGTCATACCGGAAAATGTATTTATAACTCTTTCCAAAAGATTGGTACGTGTATTTATTTCTATGTTTAGGGCCTTTAGCTTTTCGTTCTCTACAAGGAGATAAGTCGCAACAGTCTCCAAATTGAGCCATTTATCCATTATAGTGTTACCTGATTGCTTGGTAATCTTGTTGCCTTCATAAGAAAGGAAGCTGGAGAGATCCCGTCTCATTTTTGCAATTCTGTCGTATAAAATAAGAACATTCTGTCCCGGGTCGCTTGCCTGAGCATTTGTTAAATTATTTTTCTCCTCTGCACCTGCAGTTCCAAGTTTATTACTCGAAGGGAGCTCCGTCTGACGTTCTTTGTCAATAGTTGATTGTGAAAGAGAATCAGTAGCAACTTTTGAAGATGAGCTTTCCTGAGAGGCAATAGTCGGTTCCAGTGATTGAGTCAATGGCACTTGAGGGGTCAGAGGTGTTGAGATCTCACCAAGAGATGGCAACGGAGAAAAGATATCAGCTGCAGTAGGTTGTTTATCATCCATGTTAATTGAAATCAGAAATATATGCGAAGAGCAAATTTAATAACTAAAAGTGATGACACTGAGACAAAAGAAGAGTTTAACTTGAAACCTCTTCAGTCTTCGCGGGGTCCAGGAGAACAGACTCTTCAGGTCAAATTTTTGCAGTCTGGTAGCTGATCTTGGCATAAAATGGGTGTGCTGTACAGATCTTTATGCAGATGGTGAAAATTTGCGACGCATGCGTGCTATTGAGACAAGCACTGCTGGCAGTGGGTAAGTGTAAGAAGGAAGTAAACACCGGAGGCACAAAACGGCGTAACTGGTAGCTTCAATGCGACGCCCGTCCAAGGTCACGGAAGGGGGTAAACAGCCCCAGTCAAATTAGCAAGATAGAGCTGTGGTGGTCGGGCAAAGGAGTGGCCACCTCCCAAAAGCTTCGGCTATGGCGCCTAAGCTGAGTGACCAAAGAACAATAGCAGCGAGAAGAAAATTGAAGAAACTCGAAAGCGAGCTCTAATAACACAAAACTATGCTTACCAACAGAATCCTCAGGTTGTAATTATCTATTTGGTAAAAAACTGCACTTTTAACACGAAATAAATCCATAGTTCTAACATGATAATACAGGAGCTAAAAATAACGTGACCGTCCGACGACGTAACTCAGCGTGATGAGCAACAATAGATGATAAACTACAGGGGGCTAGACGCGTATATGGAATAGGTAAGTTAGAAAGAGAGAGAGAACTTTCTAGAACTTGAGAATACTATACCGCCCTGAACTCCGGAAGTTGTAATGTCCAATCGAAATGAATCCAAGAGAGGGTTACATGGGCCGACGACCGATTAAAGAGGAAGTTGCTGAGAATTGGGGGGAAGTGATTGGTCAGAGAGAAAAGTTAAGAAAAACAAAGAAAAAGGTGCGAAAAAACAAAGGAGAGAGAGTTTTTGGTTGAAGACGATAGAGACAGTGCCGTTCTTTGGTGAGAGTGTGGTGGTCACATCAGAAAGTGCAGTGCGGCTAGAGATGCAGAACAAGTGAAATTTATTTTCGGGAAAGGAGGTGAAAACGGAAGGGAAGGTGCATTCAAGACAGAGAATGTAAGTTCTTCCTTTTTTTATTATTATAGAAAGGTTAGATATGAGAAGGACCTGAGAAACCAAACCGGAATTTGAACTTGTGCCGGGTGAAATACAAAGGATAATAACTCGTGTAGTAAAGACAGAGAAGTTGCCTCATTAAGTAATAGTAATGAGAATGCTGAGGAATGTGTACGCCATCGACGAACTTAAAGGCATTGGTAAGACCAAACCAAAAAGAAGTAAGGACCTCAATAAGATATAAAACAAGTACAATGAAAAATGTAATGTCATTATTAGTATTGAGGGTAGAGGATATATATGAATGTGTATAAGTACCATGTGTATCTTTCATAAATACGAAGAGAGTGCGTTATCGATTTTATATGGCAGGAGAGCCATATATGTATATACATTGTAAGCTTAGGCTTACTAAAAAAAAGAAATTTTTTTATTAATAAATAAATAATAATAATATATATTGGTGCATTTAACATCGGAATATTCTGACAAATTCATTGGACAATAATTATACACTCAACGAACAATTAAAATAGGATTAGAAATAAGCCGTTAGGAAAATGCTTAAGGGCAAGACAAAATTCTTAGAAGGAGGGTGAACTTCGACCTACTGAAGAAGGTCAGGTTAAATTTCCCCGGAACGGGCCGAACCAGGAGAATAAAATACGGAGAAGGTCAAGGACAGTGGAACTAATCAGGGATTACACAAAGGTAGTAAACGAAGTAGTTGTTGGTTGTTTTAGGGAGAGTGGGTAGTTTCAAGCGATAGGTAGTTTTAAAGTGACTGGGCAGTTTTAGTATGAGTAGACCATATTAGAGTGAGTTGGTCGGGGAGACTTTGGTACAGAACAAAGAAATCAGATGTCGAGACCATTAAGGAAAGTTGCCTGAAGATCAAGGAGCTGGCCCAACTTGGAGAATGGGAAAAGTTATTGTAAGTACTGTTCAGTATTATTATTCCTAGTCAAGAATATAGTCCTGGAAAAAGGAGAAAGGCATTCTGTAATCCTAACTGTGATTAATTTGATTAACCTAGGAAGTGGCAGAATAAACAAATTGGATGTTTTTAAAGGAACTGTATATAAATCAGCTGAGCAATCAGATATAGTAAGGACTTGTTGTATCTGTCCATCCCAGTGGAGGTCGCCTGTATTAAAAAATTAGTGAACAATTTGTATGTACATAAGTCAGTTTCCTAGAATTAAACATGTGCAGACAGATAGCTTGTGGGGCTTTAGAGGTTTAGGTACCAGTTGCATATTAAATAAAACTCATATATAAAAGGGTTTAATACAACTATAATAGTTCTAAAGCAGTCTGAATATATAAGAAAGGCACACAAATAAAGTTAACCCAAGACTCAGCTCCCACTATAGTATTTGATGTAGAAAGCTCCATCCAGAAGGATCACTTAATTAAAGAAATCTACAACAGGAATCTTTGAGACTATGGAGAAGGAGGATGCTTATAGTGAAATTAAGATCAAATACTCCAATAAAACCAGGGTACGTGATCGCCGAAATTGGATCACAGAAGTATCTCCCAGAATCAGAAAACAATTAATTATTCAAGAAAGAGTCTTTCTAGGCTGGTCCTCACATAGGATAAGGGATTTTGTACCAGTCCTGAAATGTTATAATTGTTTAGGATACAGTTATAACATTTCATGATGCAAAAACCGATATGCGGCCACTGTGCAGAAGCTGGCAGCAGCTTTACAAAGAATGTCCCAATAAAACTTCGCCAATTGTAAAGCCATCAACACACCTAGTGACCACTCTATGAGAAATGGATCATGCCTGGTTTACAAGACAGCAGCTGAAATAATACGCAATAACACCAATAAGTAGGACAGCGTACTTACCATCATTCAGACTTCGCATAGGCCAAATAATCGCACGAAAATCAACTTTAGTGGCATCTCAGATCCATCTCCTCATGGAGGAATTAAATCGTGATCTTCTCCTACAAGTGCCCTACTGCATATGTGGCAGGGTCTCTGGTTGTCCCCTAATGTACAGAAAATTTCAAACTACACAATAGCACTGTCTCGTAGTCATCATTGTCCGCAATCCAGAACTAGTCATCACTAGAATTGATTCCCTGTGCTGTCCACATCTGGCTGGGGCAACTTTGGCTGCATCACATTTCTCACGGCGTATTTACAATTTGGCACCGAGATACAACCACACGTTGCTCGTCTTATACAAACCCTTGGCCTCCTTGGAAATGCAGATGTTATCATAGCTGCTGACTCAAATGCTCGATCAACCCAATGGCATAATGCCACCAGTGATGCCAGAGGAGACCTACTAGAGGAATTCATCGCCTCTTATGGACTTGTAATAGACAACCTACCTGGACAGCCAACTACGTACAGCATGGAAAATAGGGAGTCTAATCTAGATATCACACTATTAACCTCCTCTCCTGTCAACAGACTAAGGCACTGGCAAGTACACGACACCACTGCCACCACCAGTGATCATCGACTAATAACATATAGCATTGAAAACAGTACCTCTACTCGTTTGATGTATGTTCACGATACCATCAGATTCTCCACTAGAACTGCCAAATGGAATATCTTTGAGAACATTATCCGAGATGCTCTTCACCACCATTCAGGTGAGCGCTACCGAACCATGAATAGCTACCAGAAAACTAATTTCCTGCAAGAATTACTCCATAAAGCATCACGTGTCTCGATGAAAAAATGTACCCGACATCCAAAATCAGTTCCCTGGTGGTCAGAAGAATTAACAGATCTCCACTCCTCTCTCCAGCGTGCAAGGAGTTGCAAAGAAAAAGAACACACCCACCGCAAACAATAGCAGAGTACAAGGAAAGATAAAATGCAATCGGAGAGAATACAGAACAAAATTTAACATGCCAAACAAAGTTCCTGGCGTGCCCTAGTGGAGACGGAAGACAATAAAAACCATTGGGGTTTGGTTCACAAGCTCATAAGGAACAAAGTTAGGTCCACAGATATCATAAATTCTATCCATTTTGAGGGCTCCTCGGAGATGCTTTCCTGGGAAGAGACAATGAACAAGATTCTAGTCGGAATAATCTACCAAGACAATCCTGATCATGACACTGAAGTACGCAGAAACATCACTGAGAATCAGGGCTACTCGCCCTCGGCCACAGAGGAGGTTGCATTAGCCATAAATAAAATCAAAAATGGAAAAGCTTCCTGACTGGACCTCATCGAGGGGGAGTCCATCAAGCACCTTTGGTCTATTGCACCTGATGTTCTAGTACAACTGTTCAACACGTGTCTTAATGAAGACTACTTTCCTACACTTTGGAAACACGCCAACCTCAGGCTTTTACCCAAGGATCCAAATCGTCCCACTGGTGCAGCCAAAGCATACCATCCAATTTCTCTATTGCCAATATTAGGAAAAGTATTTGAGAGGTTACTTCTCATCCGCCTTCAGTCTGTCTATGAAACCAAAGGGATCGCCTCTACACTCCAGTTTGGCTTCAAGCAGGGGTGCTCAACTATTGATGCAATACTGAAAACCACTCAGCTAGCAGATAATTCTGATGCTCGTTACGTACTGGCGATTTTTATAGATTTTAAGGGAGCTTTTTTGACGTTTGGTGGCCAGGGATCTTGCGGTGGCCAAATTATCTGGCTGCTCCCTCAACATCTTCAAATGTCTTACAGATTACTTCTGTAACAGAAAAGTTACCATGAAAACAAAATTTCATAGTATCACCCGCCAACTCACCAGAAGCTGTCCGCAGGGCTCTGTTCTGGGGCCTGTTTTGGAATATGATTCTGGATGAATGGCTCCTGCAGGACTTCCCCCAAACCACACAGCTCTCACATGCAGATGATCTGGTTATCGTTGTTGAGGGCCCTACTCATGCAGCTATTAAGACCAGGCCAACACAGTCTTGAATGCCCTGAAGAGAATAAGCTGGAAATCTCTACAGATAAAAGCAGAACCCTGCTTCTCAAAGGGCGTCTTGACATCAACAGACCACCAACCATTCGTTATAAAGGACATGCACTCAAGAATCAACGTTCATTCAAATATTTAGGTGTCACCCTAGATGATCACAGGACTTTCATGCCACATCTAAAGTACATGAAAGAGAAGTCCAAAAATTATATCAATATGCTTGCTCGCTTCATCCGCAAAGACTGGGGTCTTAAGGGACCTGCACTCCACCTTCTTTATTCAGCTGGTTTTGTACCGTTCGTGACATATGGCGCTGCCATGTGGTTCCATCGTTTGTCCATCATCAGCACTAGGAACGTTATTCTGCAGATACAACGGTTGATGTTATTAAAAATGACTCGGGCTTGTAGAACGACCTCAACAGCAGCACTACAAGTATTAACATGTTGTATCCCCCTTGACCTCCAAGCGGTCTTCACATGCCATCAGAAAAGACAAAGAAACTGAATTCCTGGGGATAAATATTATTGTCGATGCAGATCCGAAACAAGAACTCCTGAGTACTTGGCAGGAACTTGTTTCTCTCTGGCAAATCCATTGGGATGATTCCACCAAAGGTAGTACTACCAAGCTATTTCTACCTAGTGTTTCCTACCTCAACAAACAAAGATTTGGGGGGTTCTTCCCCAATTTACACGCTACCTTTCTTCTAACAGGACATGGGTCATTCAAAAAGCGACTTCAGGACTTTGGGCTTGTAAACGATGCCTAGTTCTGGAGGACTGGCACCACGTAATGCACTCGTCTAACATCTACCTGGATCTACGTAATCAACCGTTGCTGGGTATAAATTTACTCACACTCAGCTCGGAAAGCAACCTTTTAAAATCAAAAGGAGCGTTTTTAGCTTTTAGCAGGTACGCCTCAGAAGTCCTCAAAAGGCATTGGTATCATCTCTGCACATCTGATCCCACAACATAGACATCCATACCAGACGTTCCTGAAATCGCTATGATCTCTCCTCGTACCTGCTCATCACCGGCCACTATCAGAGCTGAATGAACATCTAACTGGACATCTTCCATGTTGGAATGACGACACTGAACTGATATAAATCAAACTCAGACATTTCCCGTTGCACCTTCCCAACTTTGCAGACCTCCCTTGTTCTGCAAACTGTCTTCCTTTGCCTGGCCTTCTTTGGGCTCCCCAGAGAACAGAAGTGTGATTTGGAGCCCTTGTCAGGGCTCCAAGTGATATGTTTATGGCACCAGTTTCGACGATCTGAGGTGGATTGCAGTTAATGAGATACT
This sequence comes from Mastigoproctus giganteus, assembly GCF_048544385.1. NCBI lineage: Eukaryota > Metazoa > Arthropoda > Arachnida > Uropygi > Thelyphonidae > Mastigoproctus > Mastigoproctus giganteus. The sequence goes on along the minus strand of NC_143584.1, from coordinate 165,968,824 downwards.
CTATGCTTCCTTCCTTGCACAGGGTATTCCTTGAATTGAGCCTTCTTAACACAGTCCAGTTGGAAATGTTTTCACCTGTGGCCGCAGCAACCTCAAGAGACAGTTGACGACAGGACATCATAGCGTTCCATTTTGCTGTTAGAGTCAAATAGCGGTCTGTCGTGGTTGACGTAGCCCTCGGGCGACCTTGGCCAGCTTTTCTTGTAATGGTTCCTGTCCTCTGAAAGTACTCCCATAGTGCCGAGACGACACTGCATGACACATTAATCCAGTGGTTTTCGACCTTTTTTTAATAACAGCACCCCTAAGTAATTTATTTTATTTTGCGGCACCCCTACTCAATTTTCTGCCTGTTAGATCAGATTCTCTCTCTCTCTCTCTCTCTCTGTATATATATATATATATATATACAGGGTGATTCACTACCAGTGTGACAAACTTGCAGGAGGTGTAGGGGGCACAAAGACGAATCGGAATCACATAGCATTGCAGGGTCGGAAATGCCTTCGTCATGCAGTAGAGGACGTTGAACGGGAGGTCGCGTGAACAGCGATCCCGCTGGAAGTCAGCATTTGCGAACCGTTTCTGTTGAAGAAACCAAGTAGCAAAAGTCCTCAGAGTGGATAATCCGCAGGCTCCAATGATTGGACGCGTTGCAGATGGTATGAACTCATTTGGTTTGTTGATAGTATCCTCCATACAGTGGATTGCGAAATACCCAATCGTTGACCTATCGCTCGAGTATTCGTACTCGGATTGCCTTCTGCAAGACGTAGGACATTCTCCTCATTGTGTGGCGTCCTCGTCGTTCGCTCTCGATTCATGGTACCTCTCGTGAAACAACCAGTCTCACGTAACCTTCTGTGCACACGTGCGAAAATCGTATGACGAGGAGCACGCCTGTGCGGGAACCGGTGCTGGTACAAGAACGGCGCGCCCGTTACAGTCCGCAGCTCCATACGCGAGGTGCATGTTGGCCAGTTCAACGTTTGAATACTCGTCTATCCTACTGCCTCGGGAACCGGTTCGCAAATGCTGACTTCCAGCGGGATCGCTGTTCACGCGACCTCCCGTTCAACGTCCTCTACCGCATGACGAAGGCATTTCGGACCATGCAATGCTATGTGATTCCGATTCGTCTTTGTGCCCCTACACCTCCTGCAAGTTTGTTGCACTGGTAGTGAATCACCCTGTATATAATAATATTAAAAAATATATATGTTATATGATATTTATTATAATAATATAATTATAAAAAGTACATTTCATAATAGAAAATTTTATTCTTTATATAGAGGTACTAAGTAAGTATTAAAAAGATACTGTACACCTTTTTATAATGAAATAAATATACAAATTAAAAAATAATAATAAGTTTAAATAACTTAAACTAAATTATGTGGCACCCCTTGAATGTTGTTGCAGCATTCCGGTTGAAAACCACTGCATTAATCCAACATACCAACTCCGCCTGCAACTGCCCCACTTCAAGTTGTCCAACGGCCCGTCAACTCAAAGAATCATCTAAATGACGATGACTTACCATTCTGAGTAGTGGAGATTTACTGTCATTAGCTATATGGTGCAAGAAAGCCTGAAGCTTTTGCTGCACCAACCAAAAAAAAAAAAAAAAGAAGAAGAAGTTCCTAAGTTAACCGGAGAAAGAGAACAAGAGTCAGATGTAGAAAGGAATCACCAAGAAAGAGAAGAATGATGGTATTCAGCTCAGGACACTGGGTGTGTCAAGCTCATGCTCACCAGATGTGAGCTCCTGGGATGCGACTATCCCACTGAGCAAGCCAAAGAACTGGAGTGATGTGGTCGCAACCCGTGTTTATATAAGCATGAATAATTTGCATAATGTGTGATCTAAGGTGGTAGATCGATTTTTATTGGATACTGGGAATTTGCATGCCAGGATGCCTAATATATCAAATATTCGCCTTCGGCGACACTGATCACAATAAAATATTCATGAAAAACATTTTGTTCAACAGTGTATATAATATGAAACTGTGCACAATACAAGACATTAATAACGGTACACGACACTACACATATACAAAATATATTAACCTTTAAATCTTTGGCACTGACTGTTCTGTTTCACACCCACGAAGTATACTACGCGAAGATGGGGGAAACACCTGGTGCCGTTTGACACTAAACACACTCTACTATACAAGACCTTAAGATCGCCAATATGGCTGCCCATGCTGCCACGTTATTTTACCACTGCTGGTTTTTAGTTGAAAATGTGTGTCTTAAGTGTTTTTCTTCAAACCAAAAGTGTTCTTAGTGATTCTGCAACTTCAGTGGACCCTCGTGATGAGAAACTGTTTTTACCTTGTTAGAAGCGTCTTTATTTGTATCCTTTGTATCAGACCGCATGGTCACTATGTGGAATACAGAGAGGTGACCAATATATCGCGGTCGCCACGCTTCTACCGGGCAACTTGACTGGGAAGGTACCACAGTGATTGTAACTTTGAGCAGTGATCGTGCCCCAACATTTTAGGCTTGAATTCAGCATAATTTTAACCAAATAATGACTTTTGTGTCCCCCTTATCATTAACTGTCCACAATGAGAAGCCATCTTCATCCCTATTCAACCTACAGCATTACTGATGTCACCACTGTTTTCGTCGCCATCAAAAACTCACTAAGAAAGTAACCCCGTTCTCCTAGGGAAAATTTAAACTTTGCTGTCTCCCCCACCCCGAAAGTGACAGAAGGGAACTCCCAAAACTTGGAGACTCACCGTGAGCCTCCTAATTTAGTCACGGTCATGTGGTGGACATTTGCCATCATTCTAAACAGTCTTCCAGCACACAGTACTCGCTCCCGATAATCCGAACTGTCCCGGTTATAGGGATTGCATGAAAATGGAGGCGAAATCAGATAAAAACAAGGATTCCCCGACCCAAAGTCAGAATGACGATCCCGTCATCCTCGACCAAACAGAGAAAGTAGAGGACACCCAATCGGGGGTCCCCCAAACAAAGCGGAAAACCGTAACAAGACATGTCCTAGATCGGAGAGGGAACTGCTAGATATCACTGTATCTCAAAAGGACCCTAGTGAGGAAAAGCCGCAAAAAAAAACTGCTTGATCCCCACCTTGCCAGACGGCTCATTTCAGGAAAAAACGCTGTACCTTAGAACGGCACTGGAAACCCTATTCAAAGACAACCCAAACAGAGTATTCACTGGACTTCGGTCCCAGATTGTAACAATCTTTAACAAACTGGAAGCACTCCTGAACGATACCCACTTAGAAAGTGAGAGAGCGACGGCTAAGCTCCACATTCCATATATGGAATGTGGCGCAAACAAAATGCTACAGCGTGCGCCCACATACGCAGAAACACTGAGGAAACCATCAAACATGATAGAAAACACACAAACCAAAGGCCAGCCGGCCAAAGGAAAACCTCTGCTCCCTACCCCTACTGAGACCTCTCACCACAGACGACACTACCTCCAGCGAAAGCATAAACACCTACGTCATAAAAGAATTATCCGATGATCTGAAATCAACACGAATCAAAACAATTAGGAAAACAAGAAACTCAGGAATCGTCATAGAGACCGAAACTAAAGAGGAAGCTAGCCAAATAATGACAAACCCTAAAATAAGAAATTTAGGGTTAAAAGCGTGGCACCGAAAAGGAAAGGTCCCTCAATTAAAATCTACGGCTTAGATGCCAATATAACACCAGAGGAACTAACCATCGAATTATATGTCAGGAATCTACAGAGGTCCCTACCGGAAACCAACACGAAGGACCTAATTACGCCTAGACACGCTATCAAACCCAAGAACTTGGTTGTGAAACTCAGCCCAATAGCATGGCAAGTCCTTGCGAACCAAATGCGGATATTTTTCAATTGGAACAGCCACAAATTCCATGAACACATGTGGACATCTGTATACGTAAGGGCGGCACCTAGAACGTTTGTTCAACTCCGCCTCGTATCTCTGTGAAGAACAGTATCACTACAAATGGACCAGTTGTGTGTGTGTGATGTAGACCCAGAAGCACTAGTCACCTGGAGAGATGATTCTGGGTACTCGTTCACACCACGGGAAGGTGGGCCAGTCCCAGTAAAACACGTACCGTCTCAAAAGAGACTCTGGCCCACATGGTGTTATCAGCAGGTGGGCCAGGAACCTCTGGAGGCCCATTCCAGACGGAAGAGAGAAGAAAAAAAAAAAAAAAAAAACTATCCGTGGTGTAATTTTATTACACCACGGGTAGTTTTGGGTTGTTTGTAATTAAAAAAAAAAAAGTGCAGGTAAAATTTAAAAAAATAATAAAATAAAATGGTGCAGATAAATAAAAAATAATAATTAAATAAAATGAAAACAAAATAAACAATTTTTTTTTAAAAAATAAATAATAATAAATAAAATATAATAAAAAAATTAAATAAATAAATAATAACAAAACTAGCGGTGCAGGTAAAAATAAAATAATATATATTTATATAGGAAAAATAAATTAAAAATAATAATTTAAAAAAAAGTGAATAAATGAAATAAAAAAAATTGATAAGTATGGCAGATTTAGCAAAAACAAAAACCGAACTAAAATACATTTAAAAAATAAAATAATAAAAGCAAAAAAAAATAAAAAATAATATAAAAGAAATATAAAATAAAAAATTTGAATTTAGCCTTCCTTTTCACAAGTGCGAAATCTAGTCTGTAGAATTTTTGTGTGGTTTTTGTTGGCACTGGCATACAAGGTCTTTCGCCGGGTAAAAATGCCAGATTCAAAGGCCTGCAGGGAAGAAAGATTGTCTGGAGTTTGGATTAGTTGATCCACGTGGTTTGGGGAGAAGTTGGATATTCCTTTCCAAAGTTGATCTCCCAGATCCTAGTACAAGTCGCAATCAAAAAAGATGGTACCAGTTTTCCTTGGCTCTACAAAAGCATAGGTCGGTAGCAAGAAGCCGCAGTTGGTAGAGCTTTTCATTCAGGAAGCCGTGGCCGGTCACCAAGAAAGACGTCTCTAGGCTAAGAGAGAACCAGGATCTTGCAGTTTTTTTTCATTGCAAACTTTACCTCGCGGAGGAATCTTTTGGTTACTGTGCCCTGTGGCGACGTATGCCACCCGGTTTGTCCGATGTTTACCAGTTCGTTGTAACATCGTGTTTTTTCAGTCTTATCATCTGCAGTGAGATTAAGCTCAATATCCAGAATACAGTATGGTATTTTCTTTTTAATTCTGGAGCAGAGCCCACGGAAGACTGTAAACAAATCAAGCGGGAGAGTTCCCACAATTACCTGAATAGCTGCGGTGGAGACAGTCCTGCATATTCGGTGGGTGGTCAGAATGGAGTTCAGTTTGTTTCTCATTTTTATAATAACTGCACGGTGGAACCACACACCGGCGGCATAAGTTACAATGGGTAGGAATACTGCTTTGTAGTATAGCGATAACGTTCTCTTAGACAAACCCCAATCACTTTGAGAGAATCTGAGAATGGAGGCAGAAAAACCTTAAACTTTGGTGCTGAGGTGTTGGAGGTGTAGGAAGAAGCAGAGTTTGTGGTCAATAGTGACCTCTAAGACCCTTGCTTGCATAACTAAAGGCCGTTGCACTTTGCACCAGCGACCTTGACTTGTGGGGGTTTCCACAGGTCAAGTTTGTTCTTGAAGATCATTATTTTGGATATAGCTGGATTTATGTGGAGCTTGTTTAACCTGGTCCAGATGGAGAGATTGTACAAAACATGATGAGCGTTAGCTTCCAGACAAGATGATGGTAAGATCGTCTACAAATGCAACATTTTTTTTTTTTGTCAAAGAACTTACTAAGCCAATTTTGGAGAACCATGTTCCAGACCAGGGGTTCCAGAACAGAGCCCTGAGGAGAACCCCTGTAGACAGGCCTTGTGATCTGAAGAAATTTTGAAGAATAATAGTTCCCAAATGCTACAGTTGCTGCAAGTTTGGCCACACAACCCACACTTGCAGCCAAACCACCCCGACTTGTGGCCATTGTGGTAACAAAGGCCATGACTACAAAGACTGCCCAAAAAAAAAAAAAAAAAAAGACGAAGAACAAAATGTGCTAACTACAAAAGCCAAAAACTGGATGCAGCATACTCACTTAGAGACAACCAATGCCCCATCTATGTAAAAATCAAGAGCTTAAACCAATCCAGAATTGATTATGGCAGCACACCTTAAACATTATAATACTACAACAGTTAAATTCATCCAACTAAATGCGCAGAGGGCAAGGGCTATAACCGATCAGGTTAGGCTGAAGGCTGACGAAACTAATGCAGACATCATCCTGCAAGAACTGTAAAGCCACTCCAAACTCAGAGGGTATCCACTCAACTATAAATTAATAAAGGCAGAAGAAATCACTCCATGGGCTGCAATCCTAGTTAGAAATCCGGACATTACAGCCACCAAAATATCCCATCTGTGCACGGCCTGGGCCCAAGTCATCACACCGCACTTGGCACCTTTTACGTCATTTCCCTATACTGCAGACCTGGTGAGGACATAACCACAACTACTAGATACCTGGAACACGCCACCAACCAACAAGGAGAAAAAATCATTATTGGGGCTGATGCAAATTGCAGATTCCCCGCCTGGTACAGCCACACCCCTGACAGGCAAGGTACTAGGAATGGGCAGCTATTGAAGGAATTCATTTCGAGCTCTTCCATCGCCGTCCTCAACAGACCAAACACACTACCAACATTCTGTAACCTCCGATTTGAAGCAAAAATCGATGTCTCCCTCGGCATCTGAAATATAGCAGGCAACATCACTGATTGTATGGTCCATGACGCCTGGACTACATCAGACCATAGGTCCTGACCTATCAACTCAACAGGAACTTGCATCGTCAACCGCCTGCAAAAAAGATTCTCCTCCGTTATGCACTGCAAATGGCAAACTGGGACATATTCCAGGAATCCCTGACAGCGAACAAGAACAGAAGAATACAAGAACTAATCACTGCCAGAAACCCCGATGACCTACAAAGGACCATCACAGGAATCGTTACAGAGGCTGCCAAGATCTCGATCAAAAGAAAATGGCTGAAACCAGGGGCTGTGCCACGGTGGAGCCATGAATTACAACAACTTCGCAAGGAAGTACAGAACAAAAGGACAAACTTTCAAAGGGCTAGAAGGTCATGGCCTGTGCAGGAGGTAGAAGCACTCAGAAATCTATATAGAGAGGCACGAAACTAGTATACCGCCCTTATACGGAAAAACGAAAGAGAATCCTGGGAGAGGCTAATGACAAATACGGGAAACGCTGAACCCTGGGGTGTCGTGTATAAAATGGTCATGAACAAACTCCCCAGAGGGAAAGTACTTACAACCATAGTCACGCACCAAAAGACGAAACTTGCTCGCCCGTGGGAAGCACCAATAACCAACATCTTAGACGTCACCTTCCATCCCCATGTAGAACCACAAACGGAGGAAAAAATCCAGACCTGCATAAGCAATGACAATTACCAAACAGAGAATGCAGAACCACAATTCACCAAAGACGTCTCTTCCTGGCTGCCTCACACATAACAGCAAAGAAATGTCCTTTCCCAGACCTCGGAAAAGTCGGAAAAAAGTCGCTGAAACAGAACCAAACCTACTGCTCCAACTCTTCAACCTAATAATTAAAAATCCAACAAAACCACCACTGATCATCTGGGGGCACCTTCCCTATCGTCCCCATACTTCCACTTCTCCCCCCCCACTCTATCTGTACTCAAACGACGCCCCAAACACCAAATCAAATTTCGCCCAAAGTATGGTTTCAAGAAGGGGAGGGGAGGATGATGCCGTTTGCTGGCTTAATAGCTTCTCCCAATTTATACAATTCACCTCAGAGGTGGGAACGGGCGGTACTCTGTCGTTTTTGGACGTATTGGTCTCTAGGGTGGGTTCTAGGCTTAAGACGTCAGTTTTTAAAAAACCGATGTGTAGAGGTCAATACACCCACTATAATTCAGCACAAGCTGGACAATACAAGAATAGTGTAGCAAAAGCTTTATTTGACAGAGTAAGATCACACTGTACCACTTGAGGATAAAGAGAAAGAAATTAATCGTGTCACGGCAGAACTTAGAAAGTGCGGATACCCCCAGAGGATCCTGGATAGATATAGTAGAGGAGTGTCCGAGCGTAGGGAGTCGTTCGTCCCGGTAGCCACCGCATACATCCCCTACTATCCGGGCCTTACTGAGCATCTGGCAAGAATTTTACGGGGTTATAAGACACGCTGTGTACAGCTTCCTGGGCGGAGGCTGTGCACAGCTGTGTCCCAGGTCAAAGACCGTATACCAAAAGATCTCAGTAGTGGAGTTATTTATAGAATAGAATGCCCGGATTGTGGGGAGTGTTATGTGGGGGAAACAAAACGACGGCTTAGGGATCGTCTGGGGGAACATTTAAATGCCATAAGAACCGCTGATTACAGTAAGTCTGCCGTGGCCGAACATTTTTGGGAGAAGCAGCATCAAATCTCCCCGGAGGACGCTATTATTTTGGATCGTGCACACGGTTACTGGGAGCGTAAATGGCTCGAGGGTTTACGGATTGGTTCATCCAGTAAGAATACCATGAATAGAGATAGAGGCATGCGTATTCATCCCATTTTTGAAACAATTGTATTAAGTTCGGATGAACGATTTTATTTGCCACGTACCCGAGACATTTCCGCTTCCGGTTCTGACCATGTGCCGATTGAACCACGTGGAGAAATATCACGTGTGGAGGTACCGTGAACCTGCTATTTAAGGAGATGTTGCAGAAAGTCATATTACTGCTGAAGAAGAGAGCTGACGCTCTCGAAAGCTCCAGGTTTTTAGCTCTTTTAATTTTATATTTTAGCTTATTTTATTGTAAATGATCTTTTATTACAGTTTTTAGCAATCATTAGTTTATTGTAAATAATTTGTTTTTGATTTTATATTACTTGTAAAATTTTAGTCACAGTAAATTTTATTCAATGGTCGGTGTATGAGTTTATTTTCTAGATATGGTTTCAGCCTGTTCATTCTAAGCGATACTCCAACAATCGATGGCGCAGGCATGCACATGGATGCGCCAACAATCGATGCAAATTCAGTTGTTTTTTTTTTTCTTTATTATTATTTTATTATTATGTTTTAAGGTCTTTGCCGCCGAAATTTCAGGAAAGTAAGCGGCAGGACCTGCCAGAGTAAATCTAAGTCTACTGGGTTCCTGGTCTGCTTCCGAGACGAAAGTCGGGCAACGTTGGCCTCAGCAGGGGTCCAAAGGCTAAATGACCAGATGAACAACGGTACACGACACTACACAAATCCATACACTTTTAAATCTCTGGCCTTCCCAGCAAACTGGCACACCCACAATGAAAGCAACGCGGAGATGGGGTAAACTGCTGGTGCCGCTTGACATCAACATACTTTACACAAGACCTGTGCCAATATGGCTGCCTTTCATGCTGCCACGTTTTTTCTCTTTCCTGGATTTTAGCTTAAAATATGTATTTAAAGTGTTTTTCTTCACCCCAAAAGTGTACACAATGATTCTACAACTCCAGTGGATTCTCCACAGGAGAATCCACTGGAGTTGTAGAATCAATAAAACACAGAATGTTGGTGAGAACCATTCTGTGTTTTATTGAGTGTTTTATTTAGCTTGCTAGAAGCATCATTATTTGTATTCTTTGTGTTAGACCACATGGTCTCCGTGTGGCCGACATTTGGAATATAGAGAGGCGACCGATATAACGCGGTCGCCACGCTTCTACCTGGCAATTGACTGGGGAGGTACCACAGTGCCTGTAATGGACAACATCCATGTCCCAACCCTTCTCACCGAACTGTGTGACTTATCCAAAAATAATGACTTTGTGTGTCTGTTGCCTCCCCCCCCCCTGCCATAGACTGCATGGCATTATGCAAACTTTTCCCCAGTGTTCATTACAGCATTTTAGATGTCACCATCGTTTTCACTTCCGGAAACATCATAGGGAATTAGCCCCACCTCTCTAGTTGAATTTTAACTGTGGGCTGTTTCCCCCAACCTGTACACAGTGGGGGGTCAGCCCAAATTTTTACCGACGAACTGCTCTGCCTGCATCCCACCTAGAAAAACGCGACAGGTGTCAATCTTCACCGATCACAGAGTTCTACAACGTGAAACCCAAGAAACCGCTAAACTGGACAATCTCGAAAATCCGGATTTAATCAAGATGGAGGGAAAGCCTGAACATACCCAGGATATCCCGCACCTGAATCCCAACGACGACCCCATCATCATAGAAAACGAGGATGAAACGGCGGACACCCGCACTGGGGCCCACAGACTGGCAAAAGGAAAAATAGAAAGCCAACAGTGCCCAAGTCGGAGAGGGAGACGCGCTCGCAAACTGAACCCAAAATAACGTCGAAAAGTATCCTGCTTTTACAGAGAGTACTTCTAATGAAGAAAAATATGATAATCCCCGTATGCCGGTCCTTAAAGAAATGAACTGAAATGTTCTAAACTGACGGATTCAAATACCAGCGATAACTTGGCGTTTACAGCCCAAGACACTATGCTATCTACTACAGAAATAGTTCCCAAGACTACAAACACCGGAATTGAAAACCCGACCTGTGAGGGTGTTCCCTCAGCATACGAAGCCATGTCAAAACTAAAAAAAAAACAAGTCGTCGGCTTTTTAACGCGTGATTCAAACAAAGTGACTAAGTCAGATATTAACTTCATTCTAGACAAGTGGGCCAACTTAGAGCCTATAGCCAATGCCATCCTAATCGAAAATAAGCGTCTAAAGGTTCGTTCAGATGAACTACAAACATGTGGAATCCTTTATGACAATTTCATGAAAAACGCAAATGCGAAACAAGTTTCCCATTCTTTTGCACAGATACTTAAAAAAGATATTTCTTCTGCCTCTACTAACCAAAGATATCACAATTCTATCACTGTCCATAATGAAACTACACACATTGATGATCCTTCAAAGGAAAAGCAGAACCTGCTAATACTGAGAGCTTCCGACCAATGCAAGTTAAATACAAGTCAAGAAATGAAAGACACTGTAACTGAAACATTAAAACATGAGTACAAAGATGTAAGAATTAAAAACTCTTCGTCTCATCTGCAACAAAGGAGTACTGATAGAAACTGCATCCCAAAAAGATCTTGAAAAGATTGCTTCTTCGCCTTCTTTCTCTAATATAGGAATCTCTACCGATAAACCCAAATTTCCAAATCCAACTCTGCTCATTTATGAGGTTCCAAAAGAAACGACCAAAGAAGATATAGTGAGTGACCTTTTCTACAAAAACCCTCAGAGACTATTGCTTTTCTCATGAAGAAGTTGCACAGGAAACACCTTTCCGTTTTAACACAGCTTCAAAATCAAAGTCCACTGTGAATTGGGTAATTGGCTTCTCTCCGAGTATTTTCAAGCTCTTGCAGAGTAATGATAGAATATTCTTAAGGCAAAGACACACAAATATTGGAGGTTTACTGTTATAACCTTTTAATGCTTGGGTTACGAACACTCTTCTCATCACTGCACCCATAAGTCAACATCCTGTGGCCACTGTGCCAATGGTGGACACATTTTTGCAGATTGCCCGCACAAAGCTGAACCACCCAAATGCATCAACTGCAAAAGAAGAGAGAGAGAGAGAGAGAAAGAGAGAGAGAGAGAGATGACAACCATTCGGTCCGGGATACTCAGTGCCCTGAATACCTACGCGCTGTTTAGATAGCTCGTACGAAACTAATAAATGAATAATACGACTATTTCCAATGGCAACCTTACGGATGTGAACAGCAATACAGTAATAGATCCAATTGAATTAATACAAATAAATGTACACAGATCTCGAAGTGTCACAGATGAATTAAGAATTGCCAGTGAAGAACACCATCTGGACTTAATATGCATACAGAAGCCCTATTTCTCAAAACAGTCATATGGTGGATATTCAAAAGTCACGGGATTCTCTTTGGCCTCTCGTGTTGTCCATACTCAAGTCCCTGATCCTAAATCGGCCATTGTCATATTAAACAAGAAACTAGATATTACAGTCATCTCAAGTCTTTGTGATCAATATTCTACTTGTATTCTTGTAACCGTATCGTCTTTTTCTTTCTACATTATATCCCTGTACTGTCCGCCTTTTGCAGATCTGAACTTTTCCTTATGTACCTTGAAAAAGTCTTTGAAACTCTTTGGATGCTCTCTCTCTCTCTCTCTCTCTCTCTCTCTCTCTCTCTCTCTCTCTCTCTCTTTACTTATTATTATTTATTTTATTACATTTCTTTTTTCTCTTTGAATGATCCCAAACTCTTGGGCATTCAGTACGAGCTACTCAAGGTCCGCCATATTAAATGCGTTGTTGTGGCTCACCTCCCCGTGGTGTAGACGGACATTGGGTAAGCTTTCCAGGTGACTGCCTGCCTGGTGACAAAGAGACCAGAAACAACTAAACAACAACACACTTCACAAACATAACATTACACACATTTCTGGCCTGTTACAGTGATCTGTAATCATCACAGTGTACAAAGGCGGAGTTGATCTCACGTTCAGGTGCCGTCCCACATAAGATACTATACATGTCTACAAACTGAACTCAAAGAACCAAAAGAAATCCAAGATAATCAGACAAGCGAGAGAGAGAGAGAGAGAGAGAGAGAGAGAGAGAGAGAGAGAGAGAGAGACGCCAGCGATGAAACACAACCGGAACCCCTCAACTGCTGGCGGACACCGTTCCCGAGAAGGCAACGATACTTAAACCCGTCCTTGAAACTCTGTTCAAAGAACAGACCATCAGAGTAACTGCAGGACTCAGAGGGCAAATAGTCAACCTCTGGAACAAACTCGACACACTCCTAACTGAAACGTATATTAAAAGCGAAAGAGTAACAGCTAATCTCCAAACATATATTGAATGTGGTGCGAAACAAATGCAACAGCGTGCATCCACATACGTAGAAACAGCGAGGAAACTCCCCAACGTACTTGAAAACACACAAACCAAGAACCAACCAGATAAAAGGGAAAACTCTACTGCCAACTACTAAAATTGTTGTACTGAGGCCACTTGCTCCTGATGACACCACCTCCAGCGAAAGTATATATCTGATGACCTGAAATCGACGAGAATAAAAACAATCAGAAAACGAGGAATCCGGGAACAGTCATAGAAACGGAAACCACCAAAGAGGCCAGCCAGATCATGACTGGCCCAAAATAACAACCACAGGACTGGAGGCGAAAGCACCGAGGAAAAAAGGACCCTCCATCAAGATCTACGACCTGAAAAATACATTACGTCAGAAGAACTGACCTCTGAGATATATACTTCAAAAACCTGCAGAGGTCCCTCCCAAATTCCAACATGAAAGAACTGGTCACACCGAAATATGCGATCAAACCCACGACAGGAAACTCTAAGAACTTGGTAGTGGAACTCGGCCCTGCGGCATGGCAAGTCATGACCAAGCAAACAAGGATCTTTGTAAACTGCAGTAGCCACAGATTCCACGAATATAGTGGTCTCCAAATGTTATAGGTGTTGCAAATTTGGCCACACCACTCATACATGCAGCCAAACTGTCCAGACATGTGGCCATTGTGCCGAAAAAGGCCATGATTACAAGAACTGCCCTAAGAAAGAAAAACAACGAATATGTGCCAACTGCAAAGGCGAAAAACTCGATGCAGCGCACTCAGTAAGAGACAACAAATGTCCCATCTACATAAAAATCAAGAGCATTAACCAAATTTAGCATTAATTTTAGCAAAATAGCATTAATTAACCAAATTTAGCATTAATTTACCAAATAGAGCATTAACAAACCAGAATCAACTAGGGCAGCACACCTTAAGCAATATAGAGAAATTCATTCAACTTAACGCACAAAGAGCAAAGGCCGTAACCGATCAGGTTAGTCTTAAAGCCAATGAAACAAATGCTGACATCATCCTCCAGGAACCATACACCCACTCCAAACTCGTCAGAGGGTACCCCCTAAATCATAAAATAATTCAGACAGAAGAAACCACTCCATGGGCTGCAATCCTCATCAGAAACTGACATAACAGCCACCAAAATTTCTCACCTGTGCACGGCCTGGGCCCAAGTCATTACTGCACTAGGAGCTTTCTACATCATCTTCTGGTACTGCAAACCAGGTTAGGACATCACCACAGCCATCAGATACCTGGACCATGTCACTAACATGCTATTAGAAGAAAAAAATCATCACTGGAGCGAATGCAAACTGTAGGTCTCCGGCCTCGTTTAGCCACACCCCAGGCAGGCAGGGCACCAGGAACGGGCAGCTTATGGAGGATTTCATCGCGAGTGCTTCCATCGCCATCCTGAACAGACCAAACCAGGTCCCAACATTTTGCAATCTTAGATGGGAAGCAACAATCGATGTCTCTCTTGCCACAACAAATATCGCAGGTAACATCTCTGACTGGACGGTCCAGGACGCCTGGATCACTTCAGACCACAGGATTCTGACCTTTCAGCTTAACAGAAGTCTATCTCAACAACTGACTATAGGACGAATGCCCCACTGCTACGCTCTGCAACCTGCAAACTGGGACCTCTTCCAAGAAACCCTGATAAGCAAACAGAAGAGCACAAGATCTCAACCGTCACAAACTCTGATAACCTACAAAGGACAATCATGGCAATAATCACAGATGCTGCCAACACCGCGATGGGCTTGGCAAACCCAGGGTCCTGAGCTGGATATCATCATTCTTCTCTTTCTTGGTGATTCCCTTCTCTCTCTCTTTCTCTCTCTCTCAGGGTAACGTGGGAATTTTTTTTGGCTGGTACAGCATAAGTCTCAGGCTTCCTTGCACCATATGGATAATAATAATAAGAAGAAGAAAAAGAAGAAGAAGAAGAAAACGCCAAACCAGGAGCCGTGCCTTGGCACGACTTGCAACAACTCCGCAGGGAAGTACAGAACAAAAGGAAAAACTTCCAAAGGGTTAGGAGGTCATGGCCTGTGCAGGAGGTGGATGTAATTAGAAACCTATACAGAGAAGCATGGAACTCCTACATCGCACTCATATGAAAGAACAAAAGAGATTCCTGAAAAAGACTGGTGACCAACACAGGGAACGCTGACCCCTGGAGTGTCGTGTACAAAGTCGTCACGAATAAACTCCCTAGGGGAGAGGTTGTAACAACCAAGCCACAAGGAACTCCTACCCGATCATGGGAGGAATCAATAAACAATATCTTAGACGTAGCCTTCTACCTTCGTGTGGACCTGCAAACAGAGAAACAACTCCAGACCTGCACAAACAACGAAAATTACCAAACAGTGGCTGAAGAACCACAATTTACCAGGGAGGAGCTCCTCCTGGCCCCTTCGCGAATAACAACAAAAAGATGTCAGGGTGCAGACCTCCTGGAGCCAGAAATCATTAAGAAAGTCACAGCAAGAAATAGAACTCTACCTACTGCTTAAACTCTTCAAACTGTGCCTCACAAATGGATCCTACTTGCATGACTGGAAAATGGCAAACGTCAAGTTAATAAGGAAAAGCCCAAACAAACCGCTGTAACAATCATCCTCTTATACACCAATTGCTCTCCTCACCGTCCACAGTAAACTCCTTGAACGACTACTACTCTCAAGAATCCACCACCACTATCAACTGGCAAATCTAGCCTCATCCAACCAGTACGGGTTCAAACAGGGTCGATCCACCGTTGATGTCCTCCAAAGCTTAATTACATAAGTGCAAGAAACCGAAAGAAATTACTTACTGGCCATCTCCATGGATATTTCCCGGGCATTCGACACCTTGTGGTGGCCGAGCATCCTAGTCCGGCTCCGGGACGCAAGGGTACCTGGAAACCTGTTCAAAGTGATCTAGAGCTACCACACAGAGAATAATAAAGGTCAATAACTCCTATAAAGAAATAAAAAAGGAAATTTACAGAGGCTGCCCACAGGGCTTAGTCCTGGGTACAACGATGTGGAAACTCGTGCTGGATGAATTCCTACACAAGGACCTGGGAGGGGTACAGTCTCAGGCCTTTGCAGACGACCTCATCCTGACAAACTCCAGATCACAACTAGAAACATTGGCAAACCGTGCCCTGCAAATCCTCCAGGAATGGGCTGGGCTGCACATACCTACCGGGTTTGTTCACAACATACTTGTTGACATGACATGGCATCGTCAAATTAACCTCACTAGGCATAGCAAATGATCTAAACTGTATGCAAACAAGAAACTTGCGCACCTCATGTTCGACTGCCACCAATACCACGACCTCCGCTGCAAACTGGTGACAAGATTGCAACACTCCCCCAAAGACCAGGAATAATATATCCTGGATGGCAAGGAATCATACACTGCCCTCAGAGAAAACGCGCAGGAATTATTTACCAGACGTCGAACCATTCTGACACAACAAATCAACTTACAATCCAACAGCACCACAAACGGAGAAACTGACACGGAATCTGGCTAACGAAAGGAGACAAGAAAAAAGTGACCCTGACTGCACTTTCGCAATGAACAAAACCTACCTCTTAATTGAAAACATGGACACGAAACTACAGCTGATCGAATTCCTGGACTGGACCCTGTGACCTGAATGAGACACACTGACCAAGACGAGCGTAGCTGCCAAACGCCTTGTTGGTGATCTGAACCGACTGCCCTGACTCGATTCACTTTAAATCCCTTACCCCGGCAGGAGGCAGAGGAGTATTCCTATCTCCTCCCCTCTTTTCTCCTGGTGGGGCTTGGGCATGCCCCACTGATTACCTGGGGGCGTCTTTCCTATTTCTCCCATTCTTCTGCCTTTCCCCCCAACCTTCAGTCTCCCCCCACTCTGTCTATACACAAGTGTATGCCCTACACGTCGAAATTTAATCATCTCTAAATCATACCATTCGCCCAAAATATCAGGCCTATCCAATTCTAGCGTTATCTCCCCACGCAACTTATTATTTTTTATTTGTTTATTTTTATTATTTTTTTTTAGGTCCTAGCCGCCGAAATCTCAGGAAAGTAAGCAGCAGGACCTGCCAGAGTAAATCTAAGTCTACTGGGTTCCTGGTCTGCTTCCACGGGGAGAAAGTAGGGCAACGTTGGACCTCAGTAGGGGTCCAGCGGCGAAACGGCCAGAAGAACAATTGTACACGACACTACACACACTCAACGTCCATACTTTTAAATCTCTGGCCTTCCCAACGAACTTGTACATCCACAATGAAAGCAACGCGAAGATGGGGGGAACCCCTTGTTCCGTTTGACATCAACATACTTTACACGTATACAAGACCTGTACTACCCATATACTTTTATTAAATCTCCGGCTTTCACAGAGTTCTGTGCCACTACAGAGTACACAACGCAGAGATGGAGGAAACACATGATGCAGTTAGACATCAAATACTTTCCCCAATGTCTGCAACTAAGAAATTTATCCCTGCAGTAGATAGAATCTACCCAAAACTGCCACAATGGTATTTCCCTGGCTTGTTCTGCTTACAGGACATGGACGCATACAGGAGAAACTCAATATCCTTGGCATTACAGATGATCCATTATGCCATTGTGGTCAACCTGAATGCTGGGACCACCTCATGTACCAATGTGAACTTTATGAAGATCTCAGGTGCCAACTGATGACTAAGATCCATTACCTGCCTCTCAATCAAGAGCAGAGCACCACATACTTTCTGATGAAAGGGAATTTTATGCCTTCACAAGGTTTGCACAAGAACTCTTTGAAAGGAGAATAAAAAGAGCCCCCTCTAGGGACAATCGTTATGACCAAACATGAGGACCATATGAAATATTCTCATGGAGTCGACTGACCTAACTTTGACCTACCTGGACTAGACTCATACAACCAGAACAGACTTTACTCTGGACAGTGACTGTTGCCCCCCTGTCCTCAAACATGGCGTGAATGGATTAACTTCCAACAAGACAACTGAAAGGCGATCTGTCAGTGCACCCTGGCGCTCACACCTTCATCCCCTTCTCTTCCCCTCGTTTTGCCTGATGGAGCAATGCCTCCATTGAACTCGGGGGATGCCTTCTCTTTCGCCCCCTTATTTCTACCTTTCCCCCTCTTCCGTCTCAAACCCGCAACTCTCCTCTCCCTCGGCAGGGAGGAGGGGACGGCTTTCTGTCCCCTCCCTGCCTCCCTCTCTCTCTTCTCCCTGTGGGACTTGTTGCCACTGACTTTCCCGAGGATGTCTTCATTATTATCGCCATATTTCTAACTGTCCCCTGCAGCCTTCACCCCTACTCCCATACTACCAACCTGCTGCGGGTGCGCAACCTTAAACTTAACTCCAACCTAACGATTAACTTTGACTTCATCTTGACCTAAACCCTTTGGTTTTTTTTGACATTAGACCCTTGCCACTGAAATCACCGGAAAGTAGGTGGCAGGGCCTGCCATAGTACTACTTCTACTGAAATCCCTCTATATCTGACCTTTCTCCTCGGGGAAAAGTGTGAGCAAAGGAGGAGTCCCACTAGGGGCCCAACGGTTAAAAAGTCAGAGGAACAAGACACTACACTACACAACACAACTATACACTGACATTTTTTAAAATCTCTGGCCTTCACAGAGTTCTGTGTTACACAAAGAGAGTACACATCGTGGAGATGGGGGTGAACGCCTGGGGCCATTAGACAATGAACACTTTACACAAGGCCTGTGTCTGCGCACTACCACAATGGAATCGTCATCGTCCTCTCCACACTGGGCGGAAAAAGCCCGTGTTCGAATCTCGTCGATGACGCGAGGAACTTTTATGGACTTTTTCTCTCACGGCTGAGTTAGGTCCGTCTCAGGTGTAGACAACAAGGTTCGCCCCCCCCCCCAGAAAAACTAGGGTTTTTCATCTAGCAAAGCAGGAAAATCGACCAGAAATCACACGCAATTTACAGACAAAATACACATGGGCAGTTTGACTATTATTAGGGTCACCTAGAAAGTGACTTTCTAAGTGATCCTTAATAATATACAAGACCTGTCGAGTGGAAAAAAGAAAGCCAACTAACAAAAACTTTTGCATTGTACCAAGTAAATTAAAACTAGTCTTTATTTTCATTGTATGCAATCTTAATTAATTCAGCTTTCAATATGGTTTTATTCTAATTCTGATAAAGTAAAAGTTACATTCACCCCTAGACAGCAATCAAATGCTACGAGGGTAAACAAAACCATAACGTAGCATTGTGTTAATGGTAACGTCGATAAAGACAACCGTGACCAATTTCACGACTCACAACTACCTAACTTCACTTCCATCAGTGTTGGCAAGATGGAATGATTCAAATAAATGTGGAATGGCCTCGTCTGGTGACATCGACTGCTAAGATTTCTATCAGTGGTTGTGTCGGGTACTGTGGGGGCGGCTCCTGTGCGAGCCTCCGGCCTTCTAAGTTAAGAAATGTAAGAGATCAAATTTTGACGTTATGTGGTTGCAACCACTTGAAGTGTTATGGGGTTGGTTCCCTATTTTGATGATGTAATTTCTAAGTTTATTTATTATCATTTTTCTAACGGGGCGTCAGAACATGTTTCCTGGATAGCACGATCTACCTCCTCGTGGTGGGGGCGGAGACGCCGTCCCCGCCGCGAGGCCAAAGGTCGTTTCTCTCCTTATCGTTATAGTCAAAGTCGACTGTGTTTCTGTGATAAAAACTAACCAGTTAAGGTTATGAAATTGTTGCAGCCCAGAATTGTTGGCATATAGGCGAAAGCCTAAGAGGCCAATAGACCAAGCTTGATAAATGTCCACACTAGTAACTATGACAGGAACGTTGGATATTTTAGACGAGCATTCAGGGTGTTAGCATAAAGTTTCATCTTACAGAAAAGATCTTACCTCATCAAAATCGGAAATGATTTCGTTGAGTACTCTCAAGCATTCCACTCCACATTTTCCACCGTCCATCTCCATGAAGAACTCGTGAAGATTAGGCACAGAGGCGAACATCACTCCTACTCGAGAATAGGACTGGTGGTAGAGTTCCTACAGGAAGACACGGTACACTTATGAAACTGATGTGTGTGTGTGTGGGGGGGGGATGCTATGACATACCACGTTTCTTACCGTTCAACTTAAATGAATGAAGATTTCAGCCGTAAACTGTACGCTACATTAATACTAGAGAATACCTTCACACTTACCATGTTGTTTAAGAATTGGTGGTCTAGGAAGTGAGCTGCCACGTGCGCTGGAAGAAGGTTAAACAAGACACGACGGTTGCTGTTTTGCAGATCAGTTAGTTCGTTCTTCTCTTCGCTGGCCTAAACAAAACAAAAAAATAAATAAAAATAAATCTGTTTTGTGTTTAGGATTAAAAACAAATGAGCGCAGCTCAAAGTGGAATAATTTTTTGAAAACTGCTGGAGAAACTCCCACATCTACAACCAAGTATCAAACATTGCAAGTATTGTTCAAAAAATCCGCTCGGGTCATGTATACGAGATGCATTTTAGTTCTATCAAACATATTCTAAAACAGTTCTAATCAAACTATGTTCAGAATTTCGGAAATAAATCGGAATTCTGTTCAACAACATTACAAGGCCAATATTCCGGACGAATTAATAACAAAAGATTGAAATGCGAGACTTCGCTGCATTTTAATAAGCATCGATACTCACCTGAACCTTCCATAAGAAATCGAGCCGAGCTGTCCACTCCATCTGCCGACCATGAATCAAAATTGCTAACAGGAAGTTTCCTATCACAACTATTCCAGTGATATGAAGAGGAACTACAGCTCTAAATCAAAAGGGAAAGAAGAAAATTAATCGAAACTTTGAATATATTACGTGGTATTCAGAAATGTATTTATATACTATACTACAGATGGAAAAACAGCGATACTACTGAGGAACTGGTTAGCATCAGTAGGATACTGCCCGTTCTTGAAATCAAAATTAAACAGATCAAAACTAAGACCATGAAACATCATGTTTGTAAATTGAGTTTATTCTATGTTTGGTTTGGCTGTTTTTTGGGAAGTAAGATCCTGATTTTCTGCCATGGTGTGAACAAAAATTCCATAAAGTTCCTCCTGTTTTCTCGATCGGTTCAGACAACAGCGTAAAATCTAGGCCTTCCCCGTAGCGTAAATTAGCAACGATACTATCCACTTCACTTTCACGGGTCTTCAGCAGGTCATATTGTATAGTGTATTTATCTTCTAGTGATCTGTTTAAAACAAACTGTATATGAGGCTTAAATAACTGTGGTTACGATCTAATTAAATTACATATTGACGAGATCTTTATAAATCTTGTCTACCCAAAACAAACTGGGGACAGTTGTTCAAGGCCTCAAGCAGTTTAGAAAACATTCACACTGAAAAATAATACTGTTCCTAATGATCACTTTCATTATTCAAATCAAAAGTCGACCATTATACGACAGGTGGTCCTCGAACCGAAAATTATATCTCCAACTTCTTTAAGAAACAATTTGAAGCCCAATTTTGGCAAAGGTGTTTTTAAAGAGATGTGTTTAAACACGTTTTTAATTTTGCCTTCGTAGAATTTCATGCTGTTGAAATCCAGCAAACGACACAGTATGACTCATCAACATTTCCAGTAAATCTTACCGGTTTTTTCTTTTACACTTTACTTCTATTTTTAACTTTTTTTTCCCTTCAAATCTTGAATGCGAAAGTGGTTCTCATGACCCTCCCAAAAAGTCGATATTCCAAGTCAAGCCATTTTTACATGGATTCTATACAGACTCCGTATTTTCATGTCTTTTTAATACAGTAGTTATAAACATTGGGCGGGAAAGACCTCACTTCGAATACCGTCGATGACGACAGGAATTATTTTCGACTTCTTTTTTCACAACGTGGCTCGATTAGTCGGTCTCAGGCGAGGGTTACATGGCTTTTGCTCAGGAAACTCGGTTGTTTTGTCTAGTAAACGGCAAACTGACCGAAGAATACACGCAATTACTAACACAATACACTGACCCCTCATAGACTTAGTTATTTAAGCGCCTAAACTAACTTAACATACAGTCACAATATCCATATAATATAACAGAAGCCTGAAATTAATGAACGCGCAAAACAATTAACCCAGGTCTTAGATTTTGATCACATCAACCAACGCAGTCTGTTTGCCGGTTTTGCTGGATGAAAAATCCGCGCGACCGAACAACAGTTCTGGATGAGGAACATTATGATCAGTTACTTATTAACTCACAGATATCATAGCATTAATTTGTCGAAATACCACTTGTAATAAGAAATCATAAAACACAAAGGTTACACAACACTAATCAATTATTTAATATTACTGTATATTTAAAATAAAATTACATAAAAAGAAGGCCTTTTTGCTAATATCACAACGATCACTGATATCAAAAAGGTATATAAAAAGAATTTAGAAAATTCGGGACAGTGTAAATTTCATGCCTATAGAAATATAGCTGCTTAAACATGGTGGCTATACTGACCTAAGCTTTTTTGATCCAATAGCTTTAATTCAATAGCAAATAAAAATTTATTCTGAAAAAGATAAGACTTTTTATCGTTATCCATCATTGTATGTAGTACAAGGAATGATTGTTAAGCATCTGACATCTGGAGTTGTTATTTATGGTAATTTAATTTAAAAAACAAACAAAAAAAAAACTTCCAGGTGACTGTTGCTTCATAATCCATCAGAGTATAAATACAAAAAACTCAACTCGACATCACGATAATACCAAAATGTTTCAACATTTTGATGAATGACACGAACTTTCTTACCGGACTCTGTCGTCGTAACAGTTGAAGAGGGTGGTGTGTGTCATCTCGATCACCAGGACAAAAATGCCTGCCATGGGAAGCAGCAATGCCCCCTTTACCATGATGGGCAGACGTAGGAAGATGACCAGTGGGAAAAAGGTGAGGACGCAGCTGAGAAAGATGTAGTGAGGAAGAGGACACAGGCGATACTCGGAGGTCGGTGGAGCCTGAGTAACATTCGTGGACGACTTGGTACACTGGGATTCATGAAGGCACGAGAACTGAAAGAGATAATTCATCTTGGAATTTGTCTGAAAATAATATCAAGGAAGGGGAGTTTGGGAAAGAGAGAAAAATGAATATTTTGTTAGCGTTACGCTTGCGTAATTAAATTTCAGCGTTTCATAAGGCTAGTACAGCAAATCGGCCGCACCTAATTCAACTCCAATGCAATTCTATCACCCCATCTTTATTTATTAGGGCTGAGAATCAACTAATTTTCTTGATGGATGGAAAGAATACCAGTAGAGACGTCAATAATTTGAGAGGGGAACAACGCTGATACGTGACCAGTAATCTAATATGTGACCAGTTGGGACTATTCGCAGAAATGCAGTGAGTCGATGTTCAGTAAATTATTTGAAGAGTTGGATAGAAATTTTCTAAAACATATCAAATATCAATAAACAGTATCGATACTTCAATTTTGCTTGTCTGACAGTAATCTCTGCTTGAGTTATGCTGAGGAAACATGGACACACATCCTATACCACGGGGCGCCTCCGTAGCCAGGTGGGAAGGAGCAGCAGTGCGTAGCACATGCTTCTTGATTAGACCGGGGTTCGAGCCCGTCACCACCAAATACGGAGTATGCGCAAAGGTCAAGGAATGACCACCGCATATCCCGGAGCAATATGGCCTTAGTTGCTAATGCTCCTAAAAACCAAATAACAAACAAACAAACAAACAAACCTATACCACGACGACAGATCTAAACTACAAACTGCTGTTAGCAAGTTTTCTGAAGGAAATGAAGTGGCATGAATGAAAATTCTCAATCGTTCTCGGTTCTACACAACAATTCACCTCTGCTGTTGTCACCAAAAGAAAGCAACTATTCTTGAGTTTACCATCATTTCAACAACAACAAGGAACCAAGCACGTTGTCCTTGATGTTTTAAATCTAAACCGTTTAAATCTTGATGTTTTAAATCTAAACTGGTACAGCCCTGCCACCAGTGGGTGCGGGGTTTTTGTCCACTTCGTGGCGATCACCTGGAAAACCTGCCCAGCGTCCATTTACATCACGGGGAGGTGGGTCTCTACAGTCTTTCTGGCCTAAGGAGGACAAACCCGGCACCCACTGGTACAGCCCTGCCACAAATCACACACATTTCTGGCCGCAAAGCTTCTGCGTTGTCACAAAGTACCTAACGTTATGGAGCTGCCGTAAATAAGATAATATACATGTCAATACTAATATATCAGAAACAGGAAGATCAGCTACATCCGATAGACGACCTCTGATGATGTTCTTATAAGATTTTCCCGCTTGTCTCGATTCTCTGGGGTGAAATCCCACAGGCCTTCACAAAGCATTACACGCGGTATATAACGCTCCCGTAAGGCAACCGCAAACATCCGGAGGAAAAAGGTGAATTTCCCCCGTTAGGTCTCCTTCCCTCCACGGGAGTGTGCACGCGCTTTAATTTCTACTTAAAATTGCGGGGGACCGCACACTTTATCAAAACTATGAGATCCAGCCGCATACAGAACTAATACGCTCCCTCAGTCGTCTTGTAGTTGATTAACCCCGATCGCAGCGTCACATATCGTGTTCGCATTTGTGTACATCTCGGATGCTACACCTGTGGGAATGGGGTGCTGGTCCGTAATGCCTTCCTAACAATAGTCACGGCAAAAGAAACTATGATTGATGACAGGTCGTGGGACCGCTGGAGAGTTGCTTTACAAAGGTTTTTGTGCGTTATTTGAACCTTAAACATTCGTCTCCCAGGGGAAAGAAACGCGGGATTACGCGGATACACGAGGGAGAAAGTAAAAGAAAAGTTGAATTTAGAAGAAAAGAAGTCTCTTTTTGAGAAATATAAAAGGAAGTGAGAAAAAACGGGGTAGAAAGAGAAGCACACTTTCATTGTTTAGATAAATATACAGCATGTCCCAAAATAAAATACATCAAAAAATTTATACGATCACTTCTGTAATTGTATCATTTTTGGCTACACAAAAATACTGGATTATGTACACCCTCTTGCGTAAAACATAATGGAAGTTTCTCTTTATTGATGTAACACATTGTAAGCTAGAGTCTCGATGTCGTGTTAGCTCTTGGCATTGTACTTTAGATATAATTTCAGGGACTTCTCCGTATTCTCTGTATATTCGCAATGACACGCAATTTTAAGAAAACGATGAAGACAACCTTAGCCGAATGGTCAAAGAGTGCATAAGTACTCGTGCTTTGAGTGACCCGAGTTCGAGTCCGTGGCTCGAACTCGGGTCACTTCTGAACTCATCTGACCATGTGGTCGTTCCGGAGTATGAACAGAAAATTTAATTTATAAACAATCGTTTTCTGTGAAATATTAAGTTAGAGGACACAAGGAGAGAAAAAAAAAAAAAAAACTATTTCAAACAAGCATGCGTCGTTTAGTAGCTCTTTCGATTATCTGTTAATGAATATTCCTTCTTCTCCAACAGCGCAGTCCCATCATATCAACCTCAACGGGCTTTCAAATACATTAAGTCTTATCATTTGTTTGTCAATGGATGCTGATAGGCTCAATATGGTGAATGAGTCATCATCGTGCTTAATGTCTCGTCTGCTAGACACAAGTACGACGTGTACCAAAGTTCACTTCCGTTCATATCGGGTTCGTGGACGACTGAACCGGGCGCTAAGCTTTGCTTTTAACGGCAAATCGGCGGTCGTTTCCGTATAGTGAACTGACGCCTTATACAAAACATGCTCGGGGTATTTCGTCTGCTGTGACTCGTCGATTAAAACGACCGCGAAGCTGATCTAAGTCTTACAACATTCCGATATTAATTTTAAAAATCAATCTGCTGCCAAAGAGGTTTTAGAAAATCGGAAATGACTAATTCTTAATTACTCGCTGCCGATTTGTTTAAAGAAAAATTTCGTGCACGGTTCAGTCGTTCACGAAATGGGCACGGTCTCTTATCCCGTACGAGTAACTCGAGTGTTGAGGAACCCGATATGACTGGAAGTGAACTTTGCTACGCGTCTTATTATTGTCACCTGTTTCCTAACACACGATAACCACCCGTAAGAGGGAGTTAACGTTTCGGCACATGCAGTATTCGAACCAAAAGACTGGCTACTTGATTTTGGTCGTTTTGGGAATTTTTTCACTTCGACTACTTCGATCAGAGTGCGCCAGTTCATAGGAGCCTAATCGTATGTTATGTCTGTACAAGCGTACTTATTCGCACACGTTGTTGAGCCCTGAAATACATCGAATGATTCGCGGGTTGAACCCTACTCCCTCCGTATGAGATCGGCTGACCACGGTCCAGTCGAAGAGGCCTTTAAAAATTCCTCAAGTATTCTTCTGCCTGGCTGCCCATTGAAGAAGTCACGACAAAGTCCGAAACAGCTCTGTGGGAGTGGCAATGCGTTAGCGGGATCTCGAACATTAGGCCGTGTCCAATGTACAGGACACAGCCTAATATTTGAGGTGGAGCCACAAAATTTGTCAGAAAAACACGGGCATTTTAAACTTCTATATTGCAACATAAAAATGCTAAATGTAAATACTTACCACATTGACCTGAGCCACAGCATACACAACGACCACTGTGAAAATCGTGACGGCTAACCGCAGAAGGAATACTCGACTGATATCCCAAACGATGCACTAAATAAAGACAGAAATCATCAAAAATGAGTACCTCTGACCCGAACCCCTACCAATTATTAAAAATTCAGAGTTAATTGTTTTGCAATTAATGTCTTATTTTGGTCTCGGTGAGGAATTCCTCGCCGTAGCCCAGTGGTCAGCGCGAGAGTGCATGTGGTTTGAGTGACCGGAGTTCAAGCCCGTGACTGCTGACCACTGGGCTACACCCTCTCACCCTCTCTCACCCCATGAAACTATTTTTCGATCCATTAAGAATACCATTCCTATCAAGATGGTCCTGTATTGTATCTTTAATCACAAACTCCATGAGTTCCCATCACTGAAGTCAAACTCATTGGTCTATAGTTGCTATTCACGTCTTTCACGCCTCTTTTGTGAATCGGGTGGACAGAGCTTTTCCAGTCGGGGTGGAGGGGGTCATTCCGGAATATAATGATCTTATTAAAATCCTCAATGGCATGATGCACTCATACAGTATGCAACCATTTTTTAGTATAACAGCATGTATGCTGTCTGCTGAGCTTCAATAGCTTTTCCAATAGCTCTTCTAAGAAATCGTCATATCACTTAATTTACAGCAGTCTAACTCCTTGTCGCTGATTCCTCGTGATTCGAATGGTCTTTCAACTATGAAGATCTTTGCAGAGTACCTATTCAACTCGTCTGCCACTTCCGCTGGTGTTTCTATTACTTTTCCAGTTCGATCAAGTAAGGGACCTATCTGATTCACTCTCTTTCTTTTTGCATTCACTTATGAAAAGAACACTTTGTCTCCATTTTTAGCTCTGCTGATTTCTCGTACTCGGCTTGAACCTATCTTAGCTCATAAGTGGTTTTGTTACATATAAGTTACATATAAATTACATATAATGCTCATATAAATCAGCATCTCGCGATTGTCTGGAACTGTCTGCTCTTTTTTTTTTTTTGTTTGTTTTGCTTGTTAAACCCTTAATCCCTTTGGTCATCCACTTGGGTGTCTTTGTTTTGCGGAGCTTCTCCACTGGAATAAATTCATTTGCAGCTTCCAGGATAAATTCCTCGAATACTTCCCATAATGAACTCCTTGTCCAATGACTTATACTTGTTTCTCCAATTAGAGCCCCAGAAATACCTAAATCTGCTATAGTTCCCTCTCTTTTGAAATTGAAGCCCTCTCCTTTTCCCTTGACCACAGAAATCTCTTTGGACACTATCCATTTTATGACATTGTGGTCATTGATTTGTCAAATTTTGGATGCAGTTCGGATCCTCGGTATGAACCAAGTCCAGTATGGTAGAGCCCCTTGTACTTTCTCCGACACGTTGGAATAAGCAACAATCATCCTCAGAATCGTTTGGTTCTTGTAACTATTCCGACCACCTTCTTTCTTCTACTGCACGTGATCTTGCACCACAAAATAACTCTTGTGTCTGCAATTCTGCCCAGAATTTCTGACCCAAGAACATTTTATCCCTTCTGGGACATTTTTCCAGCATGACCTAATATTTCTTGACCAAATCATCAGTTCGTTTATATTTTAAATGGCATTATCAATTTTCTCACCTAATAGACGCTCTGGTTCCATTTCATCTGTCTTTTGTGTAGAATAAATTTCTGATTTCCCTTACAATTGAAACCCTATAACTGGTAGCATTTTTTTTTTTTTTTTTTTTCTCGTTTTTAACGAGATGAACCCGAATATCAACATGAGAATACGATCCGGAAAGTGGCACAGAATGCGGCTGATTAAGTTTCCTGTTTCTGTAGAATATCCTTTTTAGCGAAGCTCGAAATCCAAGCTCAGCCTGCGTTTTGTCCCGGACGATGCCTTTCAATGGTGCGGCCCTTTGAAATATATGCTTCTGCTTCAATGTTTAATCAAATGAAACATTTTTAATAACCTTGCGTGTGTGCTCAGAGAAAAAGGGGTAGACGTAAACCAATACTTCTTTACACAGTGAACTGCGTGTACCTCATGCCCTAAAGGTTTCGCATGATGCTACACGCGGAGTTTTAGTTCCGTGTTATTATTCCGCAACGGTTACTACTGTAAAAGTCAATATCGAAGCAAAAAAAAAAAAAAAAAAAATCCCAAGTTCATTTTCCCATTTCGTCTCAGACGCTATTTTAATTTAAAAATTCGGTTTACGCTGTCAACGCGTGTCATGACGTAATCAAAGTCACAACAGATGGCAGCCGACAATGGGTAATTGTCAAAACCCGAGAGCCAACAGGAATCGAATCATTTTTTGCTTTCTGTTATGAAGTCATTTTGTCTCTACAGATATTTTATTAACACAGTGCGCCACGATCATATTTTGCAATTTATAACTCTCGTATTTTTAACTGAAGTTTCTTTTTTTCTTACTTAAAATGTGTCAAGCAAAATCTGAAAAAAAAAAAAATAATAATAATAAATAATAATAATAAAAATCAGCAATGTTATTATAATAAACAAAAAAGACAAATAAATCCGTCGTCCGATGAGCGCCCTCTAGTGGTATTCGAATAATCCACCTCAATCGAAATTTTATATAGACAGCACGGAGTTTGCAATATTGCACTATCTTTCGTTTTCTCAAAGAGAAATATTTCCCAAAAAGCAACTTTAAACATTCGGCCAGCAAAACGGTTTTTTTTTTTTTTTTCGATATCCTGGGTGGCGCAAAAGAAAAATAATTATAAAAAAAAAAGAAAAGAAAATTGTGTTGACACATTAAGAGCACAACAGCAAGATGTCACCATGTTTCCTTCGACGGCTGTGTTTGGTTACATAAGTAAAAATATCCTTTCCATTCCCGTCCTCCCTAACACGTGTCAACAAATGAAATGCAGCGGCGAAATTATAATGAGACGGATGGGAAATGTTTCGAATTCAACACCGTCGAGTCGCGAGGTTTTTTTTTTTGGTTTTTTTTATGAAAGACTTCCACTGATTTTTTTCATTTATGGAACAGACACTTTTTTTTTTTTTTTTTTTCTTTTCTTTTCTCCCATTTAAATTTTATGAGTTATAGTTTGCGAATCTTCCCAGTTCTAAAGCATGTTTTTTTTTTTTTTTTTTTTTTTTCCTGCATGAAACACGTTCGCTCGCTCGCTCATCTTCTTACAGCGTATACGCCCTTATGGCGATTAGATTTTTATTTTTCAACATCGTTTTCTCTCTCTGCCACAATGTATCGCATATCGTTACACGCGCCATCTATTATTAGACACGCAGCTTTAGACTCTTTCCCCCCTCCTCTCGTGGATTCACGAGAAATTGGCAATAATATCGGCTCGCGTACGTATATACAGTGTAATGAATATAGAAGAGCATTGCGGATATTGTCGCGAGGCAGTCTTATTTAACTGTACAGTATACTGATAATAGAGAATTATTATTTGAAAAATTTCAGTAATTCTCGAAACACTAATATTTGGGGCTATTTTTACTTAAAAATGGTATAATATTTATAACACATCCTGTATTCCAAAGCAACTTTTAACATGCGTCTAATTTCAAAATCAAAGGAACCTGGGAATTTTATAGACACGGAATGAAGATTTGATAATGAACTAAGTGGGCTATTCTCCAGCACCATTTCAAAATTTGGAGAGGATTTGTTGTGGAAACTGAAGAGATCGGTGTTTCCGTCCAAACACGCACGCTAAATCACTGATGAAACACGAGTAGCTGATACAGCACGAAACATCGGCCCAAATCATTACAAACAGCGCATTGTCG
This sequence comes from Mastigoproctus giganteus, assembly GCF_048544385.1. Lineage (NCBI taxonomy): Eukaryota > Metazoa > Arthropoda > Arachnida > Uropygi > Thelyphonidae > Mastigoproctus > Mastigoproctus giganteus. The sequence continues at coordinate 165,938,418 of NC_143584.1, read as the reverse complement.
GTGTGCTCTAACTATAGAGGGCAGTGCATAACGTGGAAATAACCTGCCAAATTGCCGCTGTATGCACGTTGACAAGGCAGAAGTGGCGTAGAAGTGCATCATTCATTGGTTCGATTACACTTGTCAAAGCACGCATATCTCGCCGGTAAAAGTCACTGGCAATTGAGGGAAACAGACGGAGGACAATGACACATCCACGGTATTTAAATATTAAGAAGACGTTGTCACTTCCCACGTGTCAGTTTTCATCTGGCGCTTTCGAAAGATGTCCGAAAAATTTTTAAAGTTTTCCTTTAATTACGAAAACGGACGAATGAATTTCTTTTAGGCAAATTAGCCAGCTAAGTTTGATTTATGAAGATAAATTTATTAAATAAGCGAGATGCTCGAAAACGCAATTGAAATTTTAAACGATAACGGAGCCAATGAAAGGACCTTCTGTTTTGTATGTTCTGACAGAACACAATCGATCGTTTAAATAATGGACAAAATATGCGCGTGCGAGTGAGTGTGTCGAGACAAAGGCAATTAAGCGAAGATAAAAGAATCTGTAGAACGACTGTAACCGAATACGAGATTCCTGCAGGCCACCGCGACACATTTCAAACTCAATTTCCCGACTCATTACTGCTTCCGAGGTTCTCATTTTTATTTGTTTCACTCGATGGCTCTTCTAGAGAGCGTTTGCCCAAACAGACTATTTAATTTCATGTTTTTCGTATATAAAGACATTAAATGCACAATTATTAAGGTAGAAAAAAAATACATTAAATATTGCTTTTAAAGCTAACCTTTCTGCGTGCAGAAAATACGAGAAGGATGATCACGAAGAGCCACACAAATGCCGTTACGAAGAGCACAAGAAGAATCAACGTTCTAGGAAGATAAGAAAAAACATGTTAGTTGTGTACACCTGAAATAGATGACTATTAATAAACAACTATATTAAAAATGATGTAAGCCATGCACAACTATAATTTACAAACAATAACGTAACAGTCTGTCCTCGCTTAAACACGTTTCGATTAACGTTCTTTCGCTACAACGCTCGTCATTTTGTCGTTAGCCAACAATGTCCAAAAAAAAAAAAAAAAAAAGAAAGGAAGGAAGCGCTTTATAGTGATTTTGCTTTAAATAAAAACACTACTCAAAAACACCCAAAAGATAAAGATCCTTAATCGTAATCCAAGCAATTATCAATAAAGCTCATTCAAATTATTATTATTAAAATTAAATTATTCAGCATTGTATAGCTAATTTAATTCCTTTCATTTCGGCAATAACGATTGAGTTGTTTAAGGTGTCAAGGAAACTAAGGACACGAGACGTCAACACAACGTCTTCTACGCTGGCTGGATTTTAAGTGAGAAGAAAATACTACAATTTCTGGAAGACTCGAAAAACACTACACGTTTGCTGCCTGAGACTGGTTAAATAGAATTAAACAACCTTAATGGAGAATTCCTCGTCGACGACAGGATTCAAAACTGGTGGCCTAATAAAAACGGTGACGAGTGGCAGAAACCATTATTCCTTAAACATGGATAAATTTAAGTTATGGTTCTCTTACTTTTTAATGCTGTATTTATTTTATTTTGTGTGATGTTTAATTCAAGATGTAATCGGACATTTATTTAACAGCCCTTTGTTTTCAGAGGAAAACTACGTTTATATTTATCCGAAAGAACGCATCGTCAGTTTATACTTTAACTCTGATAGGAAGATTTTTCGCTTAACGCTGTACGTTATTCAGAATCGCACCTACGACGTTAAATGAGGCCATGCTGTATATACGATAGTCGAGTGTCTCCAAACCAGGATTCCGAAATCTGGAAAACTAGGATTTCGTGCATTTTCTCGCTTTCCTCCATAAGAGGGACAGTTTATATCATGCTCATGAAGGAGGGCATGGGTCTGAGGTTTTGTGAAGTGAGTTTATAAGATTGTGACGTCACATTGCCAATCGAAATTTCAAAATACAAAAAATATACGTATTGTTGATTTCCTGTCCCGGTCATCACTGATCTTTTTTGAATATCTGTTGGCTAATTCTTATGCAAAGACAACCCAAATTTTTATAAATTAACAAGTTATAAAGCAGGGGCTACACCAGACGATACTAAAATAATAAAATCCTATTAAAAATGAATAGGATTTTATTATTTACGTTGTAATTTTATTGAAACCAATATAATAGGGCAAATAGATTGTAATTACTAAAAAATTGGTTTCGACTACTGGTTGGAGACATTAGTATTTATCATTATTAATTTTCCTTTCGTTCCTCCAGAAATAGCCATTGCAGAGAGCTTAAATCTCTGCAATTCGGCTTCCTCTAGTAACGTCCGAGATCACTGAATAGAAAACTTCGAAGGCCCAGCTAAGATTTTTCACTTAAAAATCTTGAATGCTGTTTTCTCTCCTCTATTGGGTAGCAGTTGATATAATCTCCGTGGTGACCTCACACCGCGTGAAAAAGACCCGAGTTCGAATTCCATCAATGATTCTAGGAATTTTTATGGGTCTTTTTTGACAACATGGCTGCGTTAGTCGCTCTCAGACGAAGGTAGCGTGGTTTTTTTCTCCAGGAAACTCGGGTTTTTCGTCCAGTAAACAGCAAATCAAGAACGCACGCAATTTACAGATATATTATATACGGCGCGATATGGCCTAAGTTGCTGATGTACCTAAAACCCTACAACAGCAACTCTCCTCTAAGAACAGGGCTTTTTTTCTAACGAAGTTCAGTTTGTAAGATATATACAATCATCGCTGTCAGAGTAGTTTACAACTTCACTGCAACTTTTTATTACAGCAGATAGACAGACTAATTATTAACAATTGACTACGCATCTTTTTGCAGCGACGTACCGGCTCCATCTCGCGATGTGCGTACGAGGTTCGTACGTGTTATCCCAGGAACACAGGCAGCCTTTACTTACAGGTCCAAGGTTGAACTTTTTTTTTTACATCTAATTTCCAAGATTTGTAGGGAAATTGTTTCTAATGCCAAAGCTAGTTTATTTTTATTATTTATTTATTATTATTATTTTTAATTGGAACGTTGATGAAGTCAGATCCACCGGGGATAATGGATATACTTATCCCTCGCTTCCAAGAAAACAATGACATGTTGAAACTACAGAAAGGATCAAACCCTAAGAAGTTCAAAACACTTTTTATTTCACCGCAATGGATTACCATTTTAACCTATCAAATACTCTCGGCATTTTGACCAGTTGCAGGTTATCGGTTTCAGGCGTATCAGCGACTTAGACCTATTGTGCCGTTCTCTGGTCGATTTGCTTGACGAAAAATCAGAGTTTCCAGTTGGTGGGGGTGGAATATGCAACCTTCTCCTGAGAAAAAACTCGGCCACATGGTGAAAAATGCTCATAAAAATTCCTTGCGTTATTAACAGGATTCAAATCCGGACCTTTAGCAGCCTGTGTTGGGAGGAAGGTGAACCACTGTGCTACTTGCGGGGGAGTTACTGTTTCGACCATGTCGGCAACTGTAACTATCGGCGTATTGATCTATCAGCGTTTCGATCCGTTGGCCTTTTCACTGTCAGCATTTTGGCTGCCGAGTTTTGACTTCTGTAATATGCACAGCCCTACCATTAATATCCGGACACCTGCCTAAAACAAAAAAAAAAAAAAAAAAAGCTTTTATTGTGTCATTTAATATTTTGTGCTGATACCTTTTGCTTTTATAACAGCCTTCAATCTTCGCGGCGTACTCTCAACCAGCTTTTTATAAATGTCACGTGATATGTTCCTCATTCGACCTTTAACGTAGCCACCAGTTCGGTCTTGTTCTTTGGGCGATCGCAGCGTGCACGTACCCGACGATCCAATGCATCCCAAAGATGCTCGATAGGGTGCAGATCACTACTCTGGGATGGCCAATCTAACTTTTCCACACCCATGACCCGAGCAGTATGGCATGGCGCGTTGGCTTGCTGATGCAGGTATGGGCATTCTCTGAAGTATTGCCATAATTTTGAAAGTTCATAATTTTCCAGGATGTCCTGGTATTGCACAGCATTCATGGTTTTGTGATAACGACTAATGGTCCCAAGCCAAGCTATTAAAGGAGCCTCATACCATGAGGCTGCCTCCACCGAGCCTCATTGTTGGAAGGATACAATTAGGAAGGAACTGTCTGCAAGGAGGATACAATTAGGAAGGAACTGTGTTCGCCCTCTATCAGTCTGAAGGCCATCAGACTGCTAGATGGCGAACTCGACTCGTCTGTCCATAGAACTTTTTTGCATTGCTCTACAGTCTAGGATTCGTGCTCCTTACACCATTTTAATCGGCGTCTAGCATTTGTTGAGGTTATCAGTTCTGTTGAACGTGTCATCTTGCATACCAACTTTTGCAATTGTCTGTTCGAAGCCCAGTGTGCATATTTATAGCAGGTTCTGTGACGTGTTGCATGCATAGGACCTGTTTCCCGCCCATCCATGGAGGGAGTGACCGTTTATTAATGGTAGGCAGTGTATATTTGATATCAATAATTTAATCTTATAGTTATTCCATCTTTTAAAATAGTTTCAAATATAATACACGTGTGATGATTTATGCGTTGTATTATTATTTAAATTTTATCGCATACATCATAATTAGCGTTAGTCCTGCAGTGAGCATGCGTATCAAACTAAATCTTCCAGTAATAAATCTTCGTTGGTGACCATTGAGTTAGGCTTAATAACCGACTTAAGCCTAAATGCTCTGTGTGGATAATGTTTCATTTTAGCTTAAATATTCTTGGCCGAGTACTTTGAAAACACCCGGTAAATCCGACATTTCATTTTGAATTAATTAAGGTAAACTTCTAATGGCAGTGATTACAACAGCTAGCGATGGGATTAGAAACGCTTAACATTCATATTCTGGAAAACTTAGTTCCAACCCTTTGTTTCGAGGAGATAATTTGTTGCATCTCGTTGAATATTTAATAGAGATAAACTAACGATAACTCTCCTCTTTCTTGGATGTTTATATAGTATTCTATTCTGCAATAATATTAAACGTATCCTACAAGCGCTAGTTAATAATTTAGAATTTTGACACGGGTATGTTGAAATTATAAATTATTAACCAGCATTGTTTCACGTATTGCAATATCAAAGGATTCGTTTTCATACTTCACACCCCACGCATACACACTATATTTTGACTACAAATGTCCCTCAGGGAGAACAGCAACGTGTATCTAAGCTATAAGATACTTACCGGGGAAGAATAATAATCTGGACTCCAGTGAGCAACAGAAGAATGCCTAGAACGCATGCCAAACTATTGCCAAATCCGTGGTCTTGCTCTTCATGATACTGTAGAGAAAATACGTTTTCGTTAGGAAGATAAATATTATTAATCTGACATTAAATGCAGTTGTATTAATTAGTTTTTGAATATCACTACAGAGAGCTATTCTTCAATACAAATGCAGTAACACAAATTTATTCTCCTCTCACCCACAACTCAAATGGACCAGTAATAATTACAGAATTTTCCATTACTGTTAACCCTTCTGTTTCGTGTTTTCAAAATTAGGATTCCATTTTCATCGCGGGGAAAGAAAACACGATTAAAATTCCACACCAGCTGAATAAGGTCGCAAAATCTCCCCGGTCCTTTTAGCTCAACAACCGAGACACGTGCTGAGTGCCGCCATCACCTTACCACTCCGTCAGTTTAAACCTTGCAAAAACGTCCGCTTTTTGAAACCCGGGACTGCGAAACGGCTTTCGGAAATTTGTAAAGAGACATCCTTGTTTAATTAAGTACAAATCAAATCAGATCCTTTAGAAACTGCACTTCAATGAACATGCTCACAAAACAGCAATATATTATGAGAATGAATAAGCACATTTTCTCTCTCTCTCTCTGGAGACTGTTTCCGTTCTTAGCCTACAACTTGATAGATTAAGTTGCGAATACGGCAAGGCGCAGGGAGGGGAAGATTTCAGTTCGATCCGATCGGTGGGTCACATTCCAATGCATGCACACACACCAGATGATACAACAGCGACGGCTTAAGCAACCCTCCCGCAAACTTTTCCACTGCCTAGTACGACATTTATTGATGCTCCTATTACAGTAGAGATAGCTTCCCCCCCCCCCCCCCCCAAGACAGACGAATTCCACGCTGCGAGCCTTTCGTTTCATTGCACACAACCTGTATGCTTTTCAAATTCCGAACTACGCTTGTCAATAAACACAAGCGTGGCAAGACTTGGGTCCAATTCTTCATTGGTAGCCTTTCTTTTTTTTTCATCTAATAAGTATTTGTACCAAACAAATTTTAAGGTTCCCTCCATAAGGCTTCTTGTTGGTGCAATCAAAGCTGCACTAAAACATCGGGTTTTACCACTGTGTATTAAAAAAAAAAAAAAAAAGAAAGAAAGAAACGCACTTAGTTGATTTTTTTATATTATTATTAGTAAGTCATAATAAGCCAGATTTGCGAATAAGCATTATATGTGTTGTTTGGTTAAATTATGACCATATTTTCGAATAAATACTTTTGTTAGGTTGGAAATTGGGTCTAGTCTTGAGCATTTGGAATAAGGTAATGGAAGAGAGAATATTGAAAAACAGGGATAATAAAAAATACACAAAAATCGTCTCTACAGTGTGTACTCTAAGATACATGAAAAAAAAAAATCTAGAAACTGATTTTTATATAATAAATATTAAAATGTGCACCGATTGGGTGGGGTTTCATACTGTTTTCTGTTCCCGAAATCGCCAAATTCTTAGACCAGGCTTTAAAGCACTCATACAGGATGATTACAATTTGGGAATCCCCCTGTATGGGCGCCAATGCGAGAAAAGTACACTGATCAAGAGAAAAGGCAATCGTAAATTCCCCTCAAGATGACCATCGTCGATGTAATCTTTTTTTGAAAAATACCCGAGCCTCCAATGACATCTGAAGAAGTGCGTCAGCATGGCTGGTGTTGAAGAACCTCTACCACATAATTTGCTGTTGAGCATTAATCTAAGCCCTCCCCCGGAAACATGCTACTACAATTGTTGTCGTGAGATATTAACGACACAAGGGCAACTAATGACAAAATGTGCCTCTATGATTCATCATTTGCAAAGCTTAATCTGTACATCAGAGAAAATGATATTCAGGAATTCGCTGAATGTGTGGGGGGGTTTGTTGGGTGGATGATTATTCTGGGGGATAATACTTTTTCTTTTATTTATTTATTATTTATTTATTTATTTCTTTTATAATAAATCTCGTTATCCTTCCAGACCCACCTCTTTTAATTTTGTATTTCTCAATTAAATTTCCCCCTTAATTTACCTCCCCTCCACGTTAACACCTGACTTGTATACTGCACAGAAGATCACAGATTCTGGGGGAATAATAGTTCGTGTATGTCTCCTCTGGACTGGCTGAGTGTTCAGAATGACTCAATACTACACATGATAAACATATACAAATTTGTTTATTTCACAGTATATACATAAAAGAATGGTATCATACAACATCAATTGGTATAATGTTAATTACTGGCATTATATGTGTGTTAAGATGTAAAATTAATAGCAAATGATATAATATGTCTCTTCGTGTCTTTCTGCTTTTTCTCCTTCTGGTTTAGGTTACATCTCATAACATTATTTTTTTTTTTTAACAGTTAAACTTCCCAACTGGAATTACCTCAGTGGGCTTAACACCTCTATGGATAGTGTCCTAGATTTATAAATCCCCGCTGTAATCTTTCATTAATTTATCCCTTCCAAAATAATTCAATCTTAATATCTTGTAACGTTTCTAGTACATAGAACACCTTTACATCTTAACTTAGAACATACCAGTCTCAAGTACATGTATCTAAATCTTCCTTGCTTTAACTTATCCTTGAGATGAAGTACATACATCTATGAACCCTTTTCTTCCCTTTATACTAATTAATACCAAATCTACTATCAACTAAATAAACATTTTTCTAAAGTCCTTCTCTTCAAATCTACTATCAACTAAATAAACATTTTTCTAAAGTCCTTCTCTTCAAATCTAGCTTAAAATTATTATCTCGTACTTACATATTAACTTAGGGAATCACTCCTTACACTACCTTTTCTCAGTTCAGGGGCGACTCATCATCAACAGCATAGGGCATCATCAGGCTCCAACTGGAATTATTCATCTGCAAAGTACTGCTGTTCATCTACAGGGATTCTCCTACGTTCAGGAACTCGCTCTTCTTTACATACGGCTATTAAATAAGTTGCTCCGGCCTGCTTTTTGGGCGTCTGATCAGTTCGACGAAACTGGGAAGCATAATAGAATTATCGGGACTCTTCTTACTGCTTTATTAAGAAGCCTGGCTATGTAGCTCTTCCTTATCTTTCATTACCGAGGCTTTTCGATCCTTTTCTTTTTTCAGCTCCAGCATAGGTGTTTCCATCTTTCAACGGTTATCTCCTTCCTATTCCAAAAACTCTTAAACAGCATCTCCCACAACTCATTACTCTGTCCGCTACTTTCTGGCGATTCTCCCGGCACTTCTCGGGATTTCTTTCCAGCCGCACATCACTCAGGCATCTCCACGGGAACTCTCCAAACTTCCACACTGCCAAAAACTCACCACTCTCCCACAAAAAACTTCTCACTTCCCTCTTGCATCTGCCTTTTGTTTCAGCCGCTCATTCTATTTTAATCCAATCGTCGTTCGTTCTCCATCATCTCATTATTCTCATTCGCTCTCTCCCACTTCTTCCGTTTTTTCTTGGCCCTCCCTCTACTGGGGTAACTTCCTGTTTACGAAATTTTCATCAACTTCGATGAACTACAGGGCGTCTAGAAATTTCTAGATATTTCCTTGTGATCATTCCCGATTCACTTACCGCTATTAGTCCACTCTGTTTCTTCTCTACCGCTCCTTGAAATTAGTAAGTGCTCAAGGAGTCGGTCTGTTTCAAATAGCGGCAGCCATTTCTACATAGTGTATATCGCATCCAGGGTTTTCTTCACCCTCCTAGTTCTTAAAATCTTCCTCACCACAAGGGGGAATCGGTTCCCTTGTTCTTTCTTCCAAAGAGCTGCTCACTTTCTGTTTATGCGACCATGAACTGGCCTTGCGGTGCTCCCTTTGTACTAGTGTTCCAGTGCTCCCATTGTCTTGTGTACCGTCCTGCTACCTCCCGTTGTTACGTTAATCCTCCCCTACTTGACTGTATGGTACGGAGCGATCGCAATCTAAGCTTAAAATCATCCTATGTAAATAATATTATTTACTATATACATCTTTTTTTTCTTGTTATGTTATAATATTTATAACATAACATTCGCTAGGATAAGTGTAAGAATTTTGTTCTTACAAATGAACAGGAACAAGCTAATCGACATTCACTTATCTCCGAGAATGTGTTCTATTGTTGGTTCTGTAAATTGGAAAATGTTTTAAGGTGCAAGAGCTTTCATTTGAAAAGAGTGGTCAGTCAATTAAAATATGTTTAACACTGAGCTATGTTTTACATAAAGCGCACTGAGGATGGGTTTCTCCCATGGACAAATGGAGGTGGATAAGATGTACACGGCCAATACGCAATCGTGCTAAAATAACTTTCTCTCGTCGATTTCGTCAGGAACTTGATATTTGCTGTTCATTTTATTTGGCCGAGAGTTTATTTATTTCTGCACTTTATCTGTGTCTATTCGAGTTTGCAGGTCTTTCGGATGTGTTCAGAGAGATGCTGGAAACGAACTGGTCTGTTTAGCTGCAGTATCTACTTGTTCATTTCTTTGGATACCACAGTGACCTGGTATCCACCGAAAAGTTATTCCCATTTTGGGTTCTTGGAAGCAGTGAAGTTGAGGCCGGATATTTTTCAGTACTGGATGAGGAACATGGAGATTTTTTTTTTTAACTGATACTACACAAAGGAAGTCTCTATGGATTACTGCAAGCCATAAGAGAGATTTTCACCAAAGCTAAGTAGATTGCACATAGCTCAGCTGTAAATATACTGCATTCAAGAGGTAGTGACCACCATGAAGGAGGGAAAATCAGCTTCTGCTCCCACATGATTGTCGGATTTGCCACCATCTGTGTATATTTTATATTTATGAAGCATGCGCAGTATGCGGTTGTTGGAAGTTATGATACGTTAGAGCATTCCTATCCCACTGGGTAAAGGATAGATCACAGCGAGGGACCAAACTCTTCCATGGTAGATCAGAGGTATCGGTATCCTGGTGAATGTTACTTAGATTGAAATTCCACTTGTGCAAGAGTTCTTTAAATCGATGATGAGCTGCAGGTCGCGGTTCACTAAATTTCGTTCACAAAAAGAAAATCATTGGGGATCATAGAGATATTTCCAACTAGGATGTGTGGGTAGACTGAATTTTAGCTACCTATATACATAGAGGGGTTTGCCTCCTGAGAAATAGTGGGGGTTCTTTCTTTTGCCACTACAGTTTCTTATCAGTGTCCATTGAGTTACAGTTGGAGTTCGTAACTTCTATTATTAGATTTCGTATTTATCTTGCATACTTGCAACGAAGAAGGATTATAAAGTATGGGAACGCTTACGTAATCCTGCACCGCCGGCTGAGGAAAATATAGTTATTCCCGCTTCCCATATAATATATTGAAACTTCTTACTTAATTCTGAATACTACGTTCGAATACTCGTATGGATTATGTAAACGTGCATACGAGTAGCCTACAGATAACGAGATCCATCGACTATTCTGTTCACCCAACTACTTCCTCTTCGATAAAATGAAGTGTATAATTCACCGAAGCGCAGAAAACTCCCTTCTGAGGATGTCTTTTCTCATTGAATCTTGCAAAGGAGAAAGAGGAGGGTTCAAAGGCGATGCATTAAGTCTTAACCAATCCAGTAAAAGTGGCAATTCTTCTGTAAATAGTGCATCTTCTCGCAACCGCCACAGGGGATTCTTAGAGGCTGATACGATCACATACACTTCACCGGCATCTTTGATCTTGACGACGAAAACCACTTAGGTTTGTTAAGGTTTTTCCATGAATTTCACTCCTTATCTCTATCTCTCAATCTTTCTGCCCGGTTCTTTCTTACTTCCTTCGTGTTTGTGCTATCAGGCTACCCCTACATTCAATTATCCACGCTTTGCTTATCGATCAAGTATCGCGGCTTATTGCGTGTAACAAACACCCCCAGTCTCTCCCCCACCCCCTCTGATATGTCCGCGGGAAATAAGCAGCAAAAGATATTAAATCTCTGGGGGAAACAAGTTGCTTTTATTTAGAGAGGCTAATGAATTTCGTGCGATAGATGATGCAGAAGAAACTACCCCCGGAACAAAAAATGATGCAGGAAAGAGATGAGAGTTGCTTTTGTGGAAGAGGGCGAAGGGAAATTCGGGTTTTGTTTACGATGAAAAGTAATTACGTTAAGATTTCGACACACTTGTGATGCTTGAAAAGAAAAGAGTCTAATGAGGAATACAAGTAGATATAAACTTCAGAACTTGACACAATGTGGAGTTTATTTAGAGGATCACATTAATGAAGTAAACGGCACTAGAACTCTATCAGAAAAGTCCTTTCAATCTTCTCAAGCAATAGATTTTCTGTTTACATTCCGAGATGGCGAAGTAGGATAAGAGGAGTTCAGAACATAGAGAGAATAAGAACATCACTTTATTTAGCAGTCACGTGACTTGAACCAAGGTCAACTCAAACATGTGTACTTATGAACCCTCGCGTGACTCCGGTGCTCCTCTTTATGTCCAAAAATTTACGCCTCACAATAACAGAATTTCTCTTCTTCCCCCCCCACCCCGAAAACTAATCTGAAGATGCTCAAAACATTTGGAATGAGGTGTTTGGTTTGGATTTTATTGGGGCATTCGCAACAAAGGTTTGTGAAACGGTATCACAATTTTCACACATAGAGAAGTCATCTGCCCTGAGCAGGAATGAATATGTAAGGTGACTAGGTCCTATGCGGAGGCGAGCAAGAACAATTTCCTCTCTATGATTCCTACGCAGACTGCGCTGCCACAGTTTGATTACAGGTTTTATCTGATACAGTTTGTTCGTGACCTGCCCATACCAAGGTTGTTGCCACTGGAAGAATAATCAGGAGTGTACCCTATGCCTGTAGTCTGTATAGGGGACTAACAGGCTTCGACTGTTCTGGGATTGTGGTGATCCCAGATGACTATGACTTCGAGCCATCAGTGAAAAAAAATAAATAATTAATAATAATAAGAGAAAAGGAAATAGACAATCTATGTAGGGAAATAAATTATTGGTATAAGTTACCATGTAGGTAACTTATTCCAGTAATTTATAACTCGCTGGCTAAAATAAAACTTCTTACAATCCAGTCTAAACATCTCCCCCCCCCGTAACTTGAAATTATGGCCCCATGTTTTAGAATCATTTATAATCTTGAAAATTTCGTCCTCATTCATTTTACTTATGCCTCTCAGGGCCTTAAACACCTCAATCAAGTCTCCCCTAAGGTGCCTCTAAGAGTTGTTCGTAGACAGAAGATAAGAGTAGTGGTTTTACTCGGGCTTTTAATGGAGAGGTTGCCTGACGACATTCGAGCATGCCAGGATGGAAATAGTTTCCTCGATGATGGGCAACTTTGTCTACCATGATGTTAAGTTCTGAGCAGCTCTTGAACACGAATACCAAAGGGATGGTTAGCAGTCTGGCGGGTGTTATAGAGATTTACCCATCGTGGCTCAATAATGGGTGTTCGCGTGGGTTGGTCTGGCAGGGATTTCAGCTTAAAAGTATACTGTATAGACAACTGTTTCCGACGAAGCAATAACGATGGTTCATTTGCTTCTACATAGAGGCCTTGGACAGGAGATGTTCGAAATGCTCCACTATAGGGACAGCATATACAAGAATCGGCAAGGCAGTAGGAATAAATGAATGTCTAATAAACACTGCATTATCGAACGCATAAGTGTACGTTCTCTTGATGAATTCAAGAACCTTATACGTTTTCTTAAAAGTTTCCAAAATATGAGGAATGAAAGAGGCGTTGGAGGAAAACAACACTCCTAAGACCTTATGATGGAATGATTATTAATTTCGTAAGGATGAAAAATCTTTTTCTTACTAGTGTCCGCATAGGTTTGCCCACAGTACATTTTGATACGTTGGTAGTTAGATTATTGACGCAAGACAACTGAAAGTCTGTTGAGTGTCTGGTTGAGCAGGGCAACATAGACCAGAGGAAAGTCTTGACCCTGTCCAGGACCAAAGGGAAGGAGACCTATTAGAGTGCAGTTGACCCTAGCAGTAAAAACGACCCCACCGATTGATCCCAGTCGGGCAGGTCTGTGACCTCCCGTCTTGTCGAAGCAGGGGTCAAAGTGGTGTATTAGGGCTGGGTCCCCTCCCTCACCAGATTCCTCTATCCGAAATTCCATCGGTCGTGGAGCACGGATGTACACGCCGGATTCCAATGATGCAACCCTGAAAATAAGGGTTAAAAACTTAAGTCATCGAAGGGAATTGAATGGAATCCAGATTCCTCTACTTCAAATATTAATGAAGATTTCCCTTTACGATAAACTGTTCCAGAAATCAACTATCCAAATTACATCCTTCGCTTTTTGAATTTATAAAATAATAATCACCTTTAAATACGTCGCGCGAATCTATTAAAACGAATCTCTTTTTCTGTTTTTTTTTTGAAATTACCAACATTAATAGTACAGCGCCATCTGGAAGAATTTTTAATACTACAAAAAATGGTCCAATAAACTCTAAAAAAAAGCAGTTTGGTTTGAAGGAATTAAAAATGATCGCTGCTCATAAAAATGCAACTGTAATTTAATCCTATCAAGATACTCTTGAAGAGATTTTAAGATTTCTTTCTAAAGCAAAAATGTATATATTCGTTAAGAAATTGGCTACTCAGACACAAATGAAAGTTAAAAAAAAAAAAAAAAAAAAAAAAGGAAATTCTTCTTTTCTTAATTTTTTTTGTTTGCCTTTCCTTATCTTCATTACGAAGTAAAAGAAACGACTGTTTACAGCACTTTTCTCTTCACTCTTTCCCGTTGGTACGTGCTTTGTTTTCATCCAGAGGAAAAAAAAAAAAAAATACACCAAATAAATGGTATAACAATTTACATAATCCACTTTAAACTAAGTCCCGAGATGCTCGTTTACTCGTGCAAACACACGATCCCCAAGGAGTTTTTGATACAAGAAGAGTTGCGTCGTCAGGAAAAGTCCATTAATTTAATGAGCGCCACGTGCAAACGGACCGAAAAGAAAGAGTTAGAACTTAATGACAACTACAAGTTGAGAAAACATCTTTTTGTAAGGCGATCCTTTTCATGATCTGTTCTTTACGACCGCTTCTCCGGGCGCCACGTAATCCGGTATCCCCTCCATTGTGTTAAATAAAAGCAGAGGACGCTGGAATAAAGCGAAAGAGGGGGAAAAAAAGGAGAAATTTATTGGGTGGTTCTGTAAATTACACGAAACCGATAGTGATATCATCGTGGAGAGTGGTTTTAAGAGACCACCCACAGCCTTTCCGATGCCGACCATCTTACTAACCCGAATCAGATTTCCCGGTGCCGTTTCTTACGTCATCCTTCTTATTTGCTCGAGATTTACCCGCAATTTACGCAAAAGTAAACCGAAATGTTTTCTAACTGCCGCATTATAACTAACGGTAACGTGCAGATTCACTGCGACAAATATAACACGTTACATTGCGATCGCGCTCGTGAGGCATGATTACCCCCAGCTCTCTTTCTCTCGTTAAGATGTCGTCTGTGAAGTTCTGAAAGGGATTTTAATGAATACTGAGGGGGAGGAGCTGATTTATAACAGACCCGAGTCGTTTCCTTTTTATATGGGCATCCCGATACATTCCACGTGATCATTTATTACCAGTTTTAAGATCCGAAGATAAATCAAAAGTTATAAACAGGATATCTGTCTGAAAAATTCTAAGAATGATTTTTTTTATTACTGTTGATTGTTGTATACGACAAAATTTCAACTGGACCATTTGTCGTTAATAGGAGATAAACTAGACTCGTTTAATGACATATGGACAAGTTTTAACTAGTCCATTCCTGTTTCTTAGAATGGAAGAGGCCAAGTACCGCAATTTATGCCTATCCATCACTTGTAGATGTCAGAGAATGGACGAGCAATGAGAGAAGGTTAAATCTTGTTGCATCCTGCTCAAAGATGCTGTCGTTATGTCACGTTGTTTGTTCGTCTGCCTGGGCAACTACAAGGCGTCACTATACAATATCTGTAGACTGTGCATACTAGATTTATTTATAACAGGCCGACAGCACACTACCAGGCATGCATATTACAATACAAAGTGTATTATAAGTGTGCAATTGAAAACAAAAAAATCGGAAATAAAATTTACAACAAATTAAATATAATATATTTAATAAATATTAATGTAGCTAAAAATAATCATGCCATTAGAGATGGCGGATTTATTCATTATTATTATTTTTTTTTTTTCATCTTTCCTTAAAAGCCAAAAAATCTCGAGCGAATCTAAGAAGCGATAAAAATGTATCTTCAGCCCAATATCGAATTTTCAATAGAGTGTAAAAGCGCAGATTACGTTTAACCGCAAAGTGGCAATATTGAGAATACAGATAGCTGTGAGAAAATAATGTAAATCTATAGCTGTAAAGGAAAAATTGCTCACGGCGAAGTGGTTTGTAAGCAAACATCTGAGGTGATAAACGATGTCTCTATTTCACTTAGAGCTCTTAAAGATTATTATCCGCAAATTGACTCGAATACGGTAATAAATTGCCAACGAGTTAAAGAAAAAAATTTTCCCATAACGAGTAAAGCACTTTTTGGCTGGTAAATGCATTCTTAATGCTTATTACCGAAATATCCCTCCTTTTTTATTTTTTTTGTTCTCAGGACAACCATATTTTTTACACTTTTCTCGGCTCATCCGCTAATAGTATCATAAAATAAACCCATAAAAACTCTCTAGTGTTCATCTTAATAGATTGTCAAATTTGATTCATACAAATTTCACCTGGCGGTATCACGAGAAACTACAATGAACAGTTCGCCCACCACGATAACAATACTTCACCAGCAAATGCGCCCGTGATGTAAAAGTATTGTGCCGCGCGCCAACGACGTATTCAAGCGCGAGTAATGAAAGTTGCAAATTGAATAACGTAATTTGTTATTTTTGGTATCTGCGTAGTACTTTTGATGTCAACGAACACACAATGCGATTTTTTATTGGATAATGCAAAATGTATAGAAGTCTCTGTATCTATTTTACTTCTGGTGAGTGGCGGGGGGCAATACGATATGCCACAAGTTATTTTTAGAGAATTTTCTAAACTGGATTCGTTATGTACAGAGAGCAGACTGTACAGTAAATAAAAAATAAAATAAAAAAGAATAATAATAATTATGTATTCATTTAAAATAAATAAATACATAAAATAAAATATATAGATATAAATAAATAAAATATATAGATATAAATAAATAAATAAAATAAAATATATAGATATAAATAAATAAATAAATAAAATATATAGAAATTAATAAATATAAATTTCAAATAAATAAATATAGTTAGTTTTTGTTTTGTTTTTTTAAAGAAATGTCAAACAAAAAGAAACGCGGTCTCTTACAATACCTGAAAAACTGAAATTAATAGAATAGCTAAATGTCTTGAATTTCACTATAAGTTAATTCATCGGCCTTTATTCTTTTCAATAATAATTATTTGAAACCGTTCTCTGCGACTAAAGTATGAGAGCAGCATTATCAGACATTGAATATTAATAGGATAGGATATTTGATAGGATATTATGATATGGTTACAAAGGAACTGAATGCAAAAAATAATTTTGATATCATATATTTGGATTTCAGGAAAGCTTTTGACACTGTTGCGCATGGAAGACTATTGTACAAATTGGAGCAGAATGGTATTAAGGGTAAGTTGCTACAATGGATAAAAGGATGGTTGAGTGGGAGAAGACAGAGGGTGGTAATTAATGGGTGCTGCTCTTCTTGGACTAATGTTATTAATAAAGTCCCACAGGGTTCGGTGTTAGGTCCACTGTTGTTTTGTATGTTTATCAATGATATTGATGAAGGTATATCAGGCTTAGTGTCGAAATTTGCAGATGATACAAAGATTGGCAGGGTTGTTAATGGCAGCGTGCTACTGCAACAGGATCTAGAAAATTTGGGCAGGTGGGCTAAGAAGTGGCAACTGAAGTTTAACCTTGACAAATGCAAAGTACTGCATATGGGTAGAAGTAACCCCAGAGAAACGTACCAACTGTGTGGTACTACACTTAAGGTGGTAGAAAATGAAAAAGACCTGGGAGTAATTGTGCAGTCAGATATGAAGTTTTCTGAGCAATGCAGAAAGGCTGCCAGGACAGGTCATGAGGTTTTGTCCCTCTGTATAAGGAAATGGTCAGGCCACGCCTTGAGTACTGCATACAGGTCTGGAGGCCTCATTTTAGGAAGGATGTAGATTTACTTGAGCGTGTACAGAGAAGGGCAACAAGATTGGTGAGAGGAATGAAGGGATCCTCTTACCAAGAGAGGCTTAAGTTCTGCAAATTGCAGTGGCTGGAGACTAGGCACCTGCGCGGTGATCTGATTGAGGTGTATAAGGCCTTGATTGGGTTGAGCACGCTGAATTCTGATGGGATTCTTCCACTTGTTCAGAACCTAAGGAGCATAAATTCAAATTGAGGAAAGACAGATGTAGAATAGATGTGCGGAAATTTGCCTTTAGCCAGCGGGTGGTTAATTGCTGGAACAAACTTCCATCTGTCGTTGTGGAAGTTGATAGCTTAAATAAATTTAAGGAGGAACTGGACAGGCATTTGGAGGGAATGGTGTGTGTTTTTTTTTTTTTTTGCTGATGCTGCATAAGCTCATACACTTGCTTTCTTGCATCACATGCCACCACCACTACTACTACTACTATTATTATATAAAACATTTATTCTTGCGTACTTCTTACCTGCCTTTCCTTCTCTTTATCTTTGAAGCATAGCGTGCACGTGTTCACATGCATCTCCTTCTCTTTGTCCACTGTGCGGGACTCGATGGCTTGCGCGAGATGTTTGTTTACCCTATCCACTGGCTGGTAGAAAGCGGAGTGTCTAGAAGATTTAAAATTTTATATTTTCAAATAAGCATTTAAAATTTAAAAACACATACAAGTGTTTTCTAAATAAAGTATTTTGGTTTCACTCTTAATGCATGATTTTGAATATAAAGCTTCAATAAATCGTACCATATTGAATGGTTTAATTTTCGAAAAAAATATTAAAGTTTGTTTTGAAAACTGGTTTTACAAATAAAATGGAATACGTTACCTTTTCTTGAAAGGTTTCCTCAACTTGTCTTTTAATTTACACTAAAAGAAAAAAACAAACAAACAAACATTTAACTTATAAAACTGCTCATTGTTAAAAACTAAAAGAGCAACAATTGGCAATAATGGTGTGTGTGTGTATATATATATATATATATAGTATATAAAACAGGTGAAAAGGTAAAGAAAGGAGAAGAAAAAGGTAAAGAAAGGAAAAGAAAAAGAAAATAGAGAATAGATGTACCTGGACGCGCAAGGCTACAGAACAGGATACAACTATAAAATAAAACATAGAAATAAATAATAAAGGACATAGTAAGATGGGAAAGTTATTAACAACAACGTGCCATGCCTAAAGGAAGATATGAGAAGAAAAGAATGTTAAGATCCTAATGAATTAAGTGGAAAAATTGGCTGAATTGATAAGCCAAATCATATTTACAAAAGCTAGAAAAAAGTGGTAATTAGTGCATATTAAAAAGTAGTAATAAATAGAAATGAAAATAATGAAAATAACAATTGGTACATAGAACGGTTCACTTAATTTAACGGTTCACTTAAAATATACACACTGCGTTGGGGCTACCTCACTCATGTCTATGAAGGTTTCAAAAAATTTTAATTTTAATTTTTATTTTTTTTATTATTATTTTTTTATTTTTATTTTTTAAATTTATTGCTACCTCCATCGGCATGGGTTTGTATAGAAACGCAGTATTTTGGTACATGATCGGGTGTAGTCCCCTGATGAATTACCTGATCTATGTACCAATTGTTATTTTCATTTCTATTTATTACTACTTTTTAATATGCACTAATTACCACTTTTTTCTAGCTTTTGTAAATATGATTTGGCTTATCAATTCAGCCAATTTTTCCACTTAATTCATTAGGATCTTAACATTCTTTTCTTCTCATATCTTCCTTTAGGCATGGCACGTTGTTGTTAATAACTTTCCCATCTTACTATGTCCTTTATTATTTATTTCTATGTTCTATATATATATATATATATATATATATATCGTATATGCATAGGTGGAGGTGAAAATTACACAAAGCGCTAGTGACTAGAAGAGTAAGGATAGCAGAAAAATAAGTACAGTATAGTAGATATGTGAAAGAATGTGAATATCCTAAAAGTTATGATGAATTAAGAAAATTATGGGCTGAATTACAAATCCAATAGGAGATGAGTGAACTATAAATAAAATTATTAATAATAAGGTAAAATACAATACAAATAAAATAAAATAAAAAGTGATAAAGTAAATATTGATACATGGTCAGGTATTTCATCAGGGGGGGCTACACCTGACCATGTATTGCTGACAATTGTCTACCTGGTCGGAATTTTGATCGGAATTCATTTTATCACCGCTTTGTTCAATAATTTTTATTTATCTATGAACTGTTGTTTCTTTTTGTATATCTTATGACTTTATTAAGGTAAAGTTCCATTATTCCAACCACATTTTTTTTTAACGCTAATCGTATATATCTCCATGCATTTATTTGTTCAAAATACAATAGAGCTCACCATTTTCCATTTCTTCACAGCTCTCTACTAAGTCCGCTATGCTGCTATAAATTGCTTCATCACGTAGCTATGTTACTAATGTGGTGAAAGTGTGTTTAGGGTCAAACGGCACCAGGGATTTCCCCCATCTCCACACAGTTTACATTGTGGTGAACCAGTTGACTGGAAAAGCCAGAGATTTAAAAGTTTGTGGGAATTGTATCTGTGTGGTGTCGTGTATCGTTGTTCATCTGGTCATTTAGCCGCTGGACACCTGCTGAGGCAGACCAGGAACTCACTTGACTTAAGTTACTCTGGCAGGTCCTGCCGCTTAATTTCCTGAGATTTCGGCGGCTAGGACCTAGGAAAAAAAAAAATAAAAAAAAAATAGATATATCCATGCAGTTGTAATTACTTTGAATGTTTGCATACAGCGCATAGCGTCCATGCATTCATACAGCAGGAGTAGGGCAATGCGTGTGATAGATAGGCCGAGACTGGAGGAAAATTATTTTGGATTTGATTAATTTAGGATGTAAGGCGTTTGCGTCGTGTATAGGTAGAGTGGGGGAGGAGAGGCAGAAGGCTGGGGGCAAAGTTAGAAGTATGAGGGCAACAGATTAGATGTCCCCAGGTGGTCGGTGAGGGATGGACATGCCTCACCGAGTTTCCTTCCCATTTTCTCCAATCAATTAGAGGCAAATTGAAATCACTCATAATAAGACATTGACGCTTACTCGCCCATTCCATTTGCATGTAGAGGCTTTCGTCATAATCTTCACAATCGCCTGGTCTGTAGATTAGATTAGTAGTCTGTAGACTGCTCCTATTCGCATTATACCTTTGTTTCCAACTATCTCACACCATACAGACTCTATACTAGCATGTGAAATGTCTGAATCCGGGAAGGCTATCGTCGCACTCAGGCTGCTTCTGATAAGAAGCATTACCCCACCACCCCTTCTATCTACTCTATCCTTCCTAAATACATTACACAAGCCGTACTGAAACTCATCATCCCCAATTTCCGGGTGGCACCACGTCTCTGTAAGCCCTATTATGTCCGCGTTACTTGTTTTAACCAGCAGTTCGAATTCGCTCATTTTATTGACGACACTTCTAACGTTACTGTATAAACAATTAAGATTTACTGTTCTTGTATATTTAACAACCCTAACACAACCCTTGAAGTTTTTTAGGCTCTCTTCCCTGATATTAACTACCCGCTCACGTGAAACGTCTTTGCCCCCAGAACATCTAGATAATACGTCCAGTTGGGGTAACAGATAAGAACTCTTAAGGTATGTGCAAGAGTTACATTGACCAATATTATCAGATAAACGCGTGTCAGTATTACCCACATCCCCACTAACTAGCAGTTTCCCTGAACCTTTAAGGTATCCTCAATAATACTGGCAAAAACTTTTGCACCACCTTTGTTTAAGTGTATCCCGTCTCTACAAAACAAATTCCTTCTACCTACAAGTGTGGGCCATGCTGACAGAAATTTACCCCCAAAAGCCTTGCAGAGGGTTTCAAGTCTTGAGTTAATCCACAAGGCTTTTAACCTATAATCCCTCCTATCGTGTCTGGGCAGAAATGCAGACACATAGACATTGTGTCCTACCTCGCGGCATTTCCTCAGCATGGTCCTGTATTTTTCCAACAAATCGTCAGATCGTGTACGTTTAAATCCTGTACAAAATCTACATATTTTTATAAAAAACACCTTTTCCCATTCTGAAGACACTTAACTATATTTTATTCTAACGTGATCTTTATTTTTACCTTAATGATTGACACTGCGTTGGGACTACCTTGTCCAAACTCTATAGGAATGTGCTAATTACATTTTTTTTTTGTTGCTTTTTGGCCTTTCACTTTTCTTCTACTACACTTCTTTTTCTACTTTCCTCACCCTTCTAGTTACTGGCACACTTTGTGTAACTTTCACATCCATTTATGCATTCTTTATTCAATATATTAATACAAACTTATATATACTTTTGCATCCTTTAATGCTGCTTTGCGCTTTTAGGTGCATCTGCCATACCTGACTTATTAATTTTTCATCAACCGAAACCTTTTTTCATCCACTGAAACTTTTATTTTAAAATTACATTTAATATATATATATATATATATATATATGTGTGTGTATTATTTAGAGACATAGATATCAATAAGCTCAAATTGAAAATTAAAATCGAAAATATTTCTGTAGCAGGTGATATAACCCCTACTTTCATTCACTTACGTTTTTGGCCGCCTGGCGGTCATTTGTGCAAGTTGATGAGGTAGTGGAAGTCGCGATGCTGGAGAAAGGGAGATCCATACTGTATTTGATGGAATGAAGAAGCTGCAGAACAACGTTCGACATGTTTTTAAAAGAGAGCTTACAACGCGCGGTACCTGCCAGATGGCGCACCTGGAGCGTATTGAAAAGCAGCGTCTATAAATGTAAAAATAAAATGTTAAAATAATAAGATAGGGCTTAGTTGAATAGCGAAATATATTCAAACATTTGCTTATTTATTTAAATATATCGAAACTATTATATCTTTTTTCTTTAAGCATGATATAACTCACAAAAAAAAAAAAAAAAAAGTGTCCTCTTGACATGAAGCAGTAAACCGGACACTTCATCAAGTAATCTTTCGTGTCGTGTGTAAATATAGTGACAGCTTATAAAAGAGCGTTATGAAAAAAAAAAAAGGAAAAAAAAATTACCTTTCTTCTTTGAGCAGGAGGAAGAATAAAATAAGTCATGACATTCTGTTCTCTAAGATATTGGTTCCTTTCCACTCCATTAGCTGGCTGAACCTCGTATTCCCCGTGCAGACAGTCTAGGGTTGCCTGGGTGATGTGAACACGTCTGTAACAGACAAAGAAAATTATTACAGTCCAATAACTTTCTTTCAAGAAAAATGGTCTCAGATCGTGCACTAGGCAAGCGTGTTAAGAGCGGTCACAAAGGGATGTGCTTTGTGTTCGTCTCAAAATAATCCGAAAGGAAATTAAACTTATTTTTATCTTCAATGTCCTAATTGCTACATTAAATTAGCTGAAATACGCGCCAAATCGTGCTCGGTAGATCACTGACAGTTACCTTTTAAAGCGTGAATGACATTCGCTAACAATGCTAAACACACACACACGTTGCACGAGACTTCATATTGTTGGCCACGAGCGTCAGTCTTCGCATTAAGTGCACGCGTGGCTGTGACGCTGAATAATTCATTATTGGCGAAACGTACGTCACAATGAGATTTATTTACAGCGAATATCGACTGCTAGAATAAAATTGCGTTATATGAGAGCTACTCGATGTTTGAGAGGGGCATACTGTAGGCCCGATATACTCACCCCGATTCGCCGCACGCTTCCATGTAGCTGGCCAAGATGACATCGTTACTCCAGACATCATACTGCCACTTCCGCAGCCCAAGAACGCCACAGAGGACCCGGCCTGTATGTATTCCGACTCTCATGTTCAGCTGGACATCTGTGGCTTCTACCACTGACCTGTCATTGTCGGGAAAAGAAGAATATCAAAGTTAATTATACATTCGTTCGTTTATTGTGGATAAGATTACAATACAAGACAATTAATTTTCATCGACTAATGATCGTATTCAATTGGCTATTAATACAGTTTAGTCGACTTGCTGTCGCCTTCTTCGAGTCCAATAATTAGCCAGAAATTAATACGTATACCAATTAATCATTCGTTAATCTTTTATTATTATTTTTATTATTATTACTACAAAAGAAAGGTCGCATTTTTATGTATCGATGGCTGGACCAGTGTATGTGTGTGTGTGCAATGGACGTATCATTAATTTCATGGTAGCAACTCCTCGATCATTTTAATGCAATGTATTTATAATCACAACGGAAAAACTGCCACGCGGTGGAGTATATGGCATTAATACAGTTCGGGAAATGCTATTGAGGAACAGACTGCAATAAATTATTCTCCATCGTGACTGGTAGTGCTGTTGTTGTTGTTATTTGGTTTTTTAGGAGCATTAGCAACTAAGGCCATATTGCTCCGTGAACATGCGGTGGTCATTCCTGACCTTTCCGCATCCTTCGTATTTGGTGGTGACGGGCTCGAACCCCGGTCTAATCAAGAAGCGTGTGCTACTCACTGCTGCTCCTTCCCACCTGGCTACGGAGGCGCCACTGGTAGTGCAACTAATATAAAATACGCGGGGATATTCTGAAGGGAAAATAGATGGAACACCGTACAGCTGTTCCGCTCACACACCGCAGCTCTTTATTTATCACGCGCAGAATATTCCATCATTTAAATCCCACGAAACAAAAATTAGGACGGTCGTCACGTACGTTCAAAACAAATGTGTGCCAATTGCAGCGCACTCCGATGCCCAATAAATGTACAAATACAGAGATTATCAACATACTGAGCTAAGCAGCTCGGCTTCCCGTGCTGTAGTTTAACCCTACAGTCTTGAACAGCCATTCCTGCTAGAATTAAAACCCTTAAAATTTTCATGAATATTTTGTATTTTGGCTATATTCTAGGATTCTAGACGAGAGAGAGAGAGAGAGAGAGAGAGAGAGAGAGAGAGAGAGAGAGAGAGAGAGAGAGAGAGGGGAAGAATAGACACACAGAGAGAGGGAGAATAGACAGAGAGAGAGAGAGAAAATAGACAGAGAGAGAGAGAAAGAAAATAGAGAGAGAGAGGAAAAATAGACAGAGAGAGAGAGAAAGAATAGACAGAGAGAGAGAGAGAGAAGAAAAAAAAGAAGATAGAGGGTGGAAGAAGCGGAAGAACAGAGAGAGAAGGTGAAGGAAAAAGAGAAAGAAAGAAAGAAAGAGAGAGAGAGAGAAAGGAAGAAAAGGAAAAGGAAGAAAAAAGAGAGAGAGGAAGAAGACAGACAGACAGACAGATAGACAGAGAGAGAGAAAGAAAGAAGAAAGACAGAGAGAGAGAAAGGAAGAAGAAAGACAGAGAGAGAGAGAGAGAGAGAGAGAAAGGAAGAAAAAAGAAAGAGAGAGAAAGGACGAAGACCGACAGAGAGAGAGAGGAAGAAGACAGGCAGAGAGAGAGATTGAGAAGAAAGACAGAGAGAGATTGAGACAGAAAGAAAGAAGAAAGACAGAGATTTATTTGGTTTTTTTTTTAAGAGCATTAGCAACTAAGACCATATTGCTCCGGGAATATTTGGTGGTCATTCCCTGACCTTTCCGCATCCTCCGTATTTGGTGGTGACAGGCTCGAACCCCGGTCTAATCAAGAAGCGTGTGCTACGCACTGCTGCTCCTTCCCACCTGGCTACGGAGGCGCCAAGACAGACAGACAGACAGAAAGAGAGAGAGAGAGAGAGAGAGAGAGAGAGAGAGAGAGAGAGAGAGAGAGAGACAGAAAGAAGAAAGACAGAGAGAGAGACAGAAAGAAGAAAGACAGAGAGAGGAAGAAGACAGAGAGAGAGAGAGAGAAGAAAAAAAGGAAGATAAAGAGAGTGGGAGGGGAGGAAGTGGAAGAACAGAGAGAGAGGGGGGAAGAGGAAAGGAAAAAGAAGAGAGAGAGAGATTCATTGGTTCAGTGACACTTGGTAGTTACGGCAACGTAACGGAACATGTGGATATTTAAATTTTTGAAAGACAATGATTGAAGATTTTGCTCGGTGGATGTTCGAGTCACGAACATCCACTGGCCAAATCGGAATTTTTTTCGATCAAAATTGAAAATTTATTGAAAAAGAGGCGAATCGAAGAACTTTCAGGAGGGATGGTGCAGAGCGGATGCATATACATCTGTGTAAGAAAAGATGTCCTCGTAATTGCCCTCGACCCTCAAAAGAATGTTTGATTAAATTCTAAGCGTACGGCAACCTGAGGCCACTTCCGTATAAAGAATGTAATATTTCCCGATGATCCAGAAAGCCCATTAAACGTGCACCGTGGCGTCACACCACTGCGCGATCCATCAATTGTGACGTCATCGCACAATGGTAAGATGAAATGTAGAAGACATTTCATTTTGATCAAGTGCGCGGTAAGGTACCTGACACTGACGAAAGGGAGAGACCGAAACGAGCAAATAATATTTCAGTGACGAGACGTGTGTGGCTATGGAAACGCTTCTTGAGTTTCTACTTGAAGTTGGGAGAGAGAAAAAAAAAAAAAAAGATACTTGTTATGACGTCTTCGATGTCATGCAATTTTTTGGCATACTGTATACAGATCTTATGGCTACAAAAATTTAAACATCTTAAGCAAGATCAAGTGATACAAGTCATTCAAGTATAGAATTCTTACGCAATGGCGTCGATCATGTCCAGTCCCAGTTCTACGCAGCAATGAGCGTGGTCAGGTCGGTGTTCCGGCAGTCCGCTGACACAGTAGTAGCAATCCCCTAGAATCTTAATCCTCAAACAGTGGTTGTCCTTTAAAAAAATCAATAAAAGTTATAAATTAACACCAATTTACGAAGTTTAACCAAATTCCTTATATTTTTATTTCATTTCTTTGAAGATTTCCTTAATACTTAAGATCTTATTGCAGTAACCAAAGTTATAAACTGACCAAACTCAAAACTAAAATTTCTGTTCTTATGCGTCAAAATAAAAATAATTTAATGCCTTTAAATGAAGAAACGTATTTAAAAAATTATACGTTACTTATTATTTGAACATTCTTTCTTTAATTAGGATAAAACTCAAACTTGGTCCTCAACCGTTCTTTTAGTGAGCCAATTTAAGCACGTGAGAAGTTTATAACTTGGCATACGTTTACATTTTAAAAATCATCAAGTACAGCCAAAATTTTCGTCAACAGATAGCAAAGGAAAAACAGCAACTTATTCCGTATTCTTGGCTCTCTGCACTGTATTTCCATATGACTGAGATGTTCGAAAAGTCGAATTAGGCTATTTTAGTGACTTTTACTTGGCTTCTCTGGCGTCCAACATTATGTGGTTATTGGACAAACTCCAATAACGGTAATCTCTTACCGATCAGTTATGGGAAGCACTAGAAAATAGCACTATGGTTATTGTCATTCGGCATTGTCATCATGGTTATTATTCTTGTTTTAAAAAAAAAAAAAAATGTGCTTGTTTATACTCCGGCACGACACTAGGTCAGTGGAGTTTACAATAAATCAATCAATACAAATGTTAATCGTATTTAGTAGTCACGAGCTTGAACCCCGGTCCACTCAAAGAGCGTGTGCTACTGCACTCCCGCTATTGACCACTCGGCTACGTCAGGCCTATTATTGTCATCCTCAATATTATCATCATGGTTATTATCATTCAGTATTATCATCTGGTTATTATCATTCCATTTTGTTATTATCATTCAGTATTATCATCTGGTTATTATCATCTGGTTATTATCTTGTTATTGATTATTCTCATTCAGTATTATCATTTTGTTATTGATTATTCTCATTCAGTATTATCATTTTGTTATTTATTATTATCATTCAGTATTACAATCATGGTTATTAACATTCAGTATTATCATCATGTTTATTATCATTCAGTATTATCATTTTGTTATTATCATTATCATCTGATTATTATCATTCAGTATTACAATCATGGTTATTAATATTCAGTATTATCACCATGGTTATTAATATTCAGTATTATCACCATGGTTATTCATTATTATCATCGTGTTTATTATCATTCAGTATTATCATAATGATTATTATCATTCGGTATTATCATCATAGTTATTATCATTTTGCTATTATCACCATGATTATTCATTATTGTCATCACGTTTATTATCATTCGGTGTTATCATCATGGTTATGATCATTTTGCTATTACCATTCGGTATTATCACCATGATTATTTATTATCATCATCATGGCTATTACCATTCGGTATTATCACAACGGTTATTCATTATTATCCTCATGGTTATTATCATTCAGTATTATTATCATGGTATTATCATTTTGTTATTATAATATGGCTGAAATAAAACCTTGTAGGCTCTGAAACTAAACCCGCCCCCCTTTTTTTTTACCCACAATTCCCATTGCTGTAGCAGTCTGAGGTTTCTGTTATGTTTGGAAACTAACGTAAATTGCATCCACCTGCTGTCGCGGTGAATTCGGCACAAGTCGGACTAGATACCGAGTTCTGTTACTTTCCCTTAGTTATATAATTAACTAAATCCTAATCTGGTACCGTCACGGTACCGTAATGGACAACACAAAGGGATTTTCTCGCGGTGTTGTGAGCACGCCAGGCTTTCTACGTACAGTATTCATTTATTCAATAGAGCTGTCAGGAGTATACAGAATGCTATTAATTAATTTATCTTATAGAGGGCAGTAGTAGTAGCAGCAAGTTAAACTGTTGTTGAATGTATACAGCATTAATGGGAAAGTGTTCGTGCACGTGGAAAAAAAGCAAATATGGTTGTATTTTTGCGTGCAATTCTCTTGGACGACATCCAATGTCATCTATGTGCTCAAACTTGTCCGCGTAATAAATGCCAATGACAAGGATTTTAATTAAAATGCTTTTTTTAAGGTTTCGTTTTACACAGCAAATGTACGGAGGTCAACGAGGATCGTATCGTATTAAAGCACGCTTCTATTTCATTCACAATTGGTGCGAACGGGTTCTCTAACAAGTAGTAAGCTCCTTAAGTATATTTATTTTGAAATTCGTCAGGAAAACTAATCTTCAACGCAGTGAAAGAATCTCTAGGTCTGAATTGCGTTGCCTCCATTTTCTCTTTGGCAAATTACTCTGTTTCAAGAAACTAAAGGGGTTACTACAAGCTGCCATTTTATGACCAGGACTTTGGAAATGACGTTGAAGTGTGGACCCAAAAATAGACGCAGGAGGGGATTCGAGACAAAAAAAGCTATGACCTGGAATTTCAGAGAAAATCCAAGTAATTTAAAGAGAGGAGAGTCTTGTTTTCTTTCTTTCTTTAAGCCTTACATTTCAAGACGAAGTCATTGTGGCAATGGCTTGAAATTCCTACGCAGCAAGAAACAGCTATACTCAATTCCGTTAAAAAGGGTAGTTCACTATCGAAGTATTAGCAACATCGTAAATCGAAGGGCAACGTGTAACTACAGAATGGACACGGGTAATCGGAATCAATTTCTCATGCGTGTGACTGTGAGCGCGCGACTTTCCAAACATGAGAAGTGGCAGCTTAATGGATAATAGGAAACGTTTTTCGAAAAAACAAAAATAAAAAAGGGAAGTAAAGAAAATTTAAACTTCGGTCCGCTGATCTGGGAAAGGCAGAAAATGTCGGGGATAATTAAGGGGAGGGGTATTAATTAAGGACCGCGGATGACCACTGACTCTTCTAACGCATCCGCTGACTGGAAAGGCGAACTGCATATTTATGGCGCTGCATGCTCGAACTTTCTCTTGACAGCGTCTTAACTACAAATTATCGCCACTGATTCCTAATTAAGGTTCTTCAATTTTAATTGAGCCCGAACTTCTTAATTATGATTATTAGGGGTTCTCCTCCTCGGCTGAACTGACAGCCGAGGAAGGGAAGCCTCGATCACCAAGATGAGAATGTTTTTGTAAATAATTTCAAATCAGTCAACACTGGTTAGCCACGGCAATGAGGTTTTTCTCTGAGATTTTCCGGTTTTTATTTAATTTATTTTTTCCCTTGATAGCAAGATAGTTTGTGGTTAGTAGTATGGAGTCCTTAAACTGAGATCAATTTAGGTCATCAACATATGAAAGGAAAAGTTAAGGAACTAAAATTCTTATTCAAGACTCGTGCTTAAATAAATACTTAATAATTACCCAGCTAATCTTCCCTTGAGCTGCAAAAACTGGTGAAGAAGCGAAGGTGCATCTTCGCTCCTATTTAAGATGGACGTACATGACTGGGACAAATAAAATTCCTCCGGTATACAAATTGTGATTGGTTGTTGTAGCAGACTGTAGCTTTTGGCACACTATCAAATGCACTCGCGCAAAGAGACGTGTTTATAACATCTCTAGGCGCCTCCGTAGCCAGGTGGGAAGGAGCAGCAGTGCGTAGCACACGCTTCTTGATTAGACCGGGGTTCGAGCCCGTCACCACCAAATACGGAGGATGCGGAAAGGTTAAGGAATGACCACCGCATATCCTGGAGCAATATGGCCTTAGTTGCTAATGCTCCTAAAAACCAAAACAACAACAACAACAACAACATTATAACATCTAAACCCCCCGTACCGGTCTGTGTGCGAGTTTTGTATCTGCGTGGGGAATTTCCTGTTGGGAAAGCGGCCCGCTCGCGCCACGTGTCTTCGCCGTTTACTCGTTTGTTCGCACCGTGAGCTATTCGGGGTTCATAAACCATGCCACGCGACCTCCAACATCACCTGTAAATCACCCTAAAGCTGGCTCCGAACGGGTGAAGCGCTTTTAAGGGTACTGACTGACGCGCAAGTTCAAAATAGCCGCGGGAGTACCGTGGTCAGACGGTTAAACCTTGCACGTGCGCCTCGGATATACCGGAAAAGGGAGATTAAAACTACACGCGTTTAAGGGGTCGTTAAAACTGTGCTTTGGGTGAACCAAAGTTGTAAAATTTTACGCGTGTAGATGTACTTCCTCGAAGAAGTTCGTCGGTCTCGATCCTGCATTAAGATTCGGCGAGTCCCTCGACAGCTTCCCCACATGCTTACCTACATGTGTATAAAGCAACATTCTGTTTTGATTCAGCCTACAACTTTGCCAATATGGTCCTTCGCGAAGTTTGCACATAACGTGAAATCCCGCGTGACTTCGCGATATTAGATTTCTACTTGATCGAAATGTTACTTTGGATAAAAGCGTCTTTTTAAAGAAGCTTTAAAACCTTTACCTTTTCAGGGGGTAAAAGGACACACATCATTACGAAAATGAAAATCCCCTCGCCACACAAATAGCACAAAATGTCTTTTAGATCCACTCGCATGCAAAGAAACCGAAGTGAATTGTATTTTCGGGAATGAGGATGACGGATGACTTCCGGTGAACCTCCTTTAACAATGACACGTGCTGATAAATCTTTGATGAGTTTGCCTTCGAGACACTTTAGGAAAAGTGCGTAAGAAACTGTTTACCACAGGAGCAGTGTCCAATCCGTGTACAGCTGGCTTTATTTTATTCTCCTCTTTTTTTCTTTTTTTTTTTTTGCAATGAAATTGATCGGTTGTGGTGTAAATATTTTACTATCGCAAAGTACCCTGGCTCCATTGGTTAAGTGCGGCTTTTTCCAGATATAATAATGGAGGTGAACTACGTGATTCGATACTGCAATGCCTTTCGCTGTGTATTTCTAAAACAGAAATCGAGACAAAGAAAAATGCCAACAACGAGAGCGTGACGGATTTCGATTTGAAAAATTTTTGAAATATTCCATTTCCCTCTGATATAGGGAAATGGGATTTTTTTTTATTACTTTTTTATTAAGGTTTCTGTTTGATCTCAATGGTTAAGAGGAGAGAGAGAGAAAGAGAGAGAGAAAAACGAGTTTTTCTTTGACTCATTGTGTGCGGTTTGATTAATGGCACGTGCTGATAATCATCACGGCTGGCAGCGATTACTGCGACGGTTCCTAGCCATCGATACAGGGCCATAAATTTCGCTTGGGATTAATGGTAAGTAACGAATAGAAGACTGCTCTAGTGAGAGAAGGGGAAAACGATTAGCAGTATCATGGGGACGGAAATAACGGGGTTCGTACAGCATGCGCTCCCTCAAACCCCTACAGTGAGGTATTGGGTAATTGCTTCGAGAAAGAACCAACACTGGGTCAAGAACAAGGTGATGTTCGCGTAACTGTCACCAAGATGAATGACCAGGAAAGGGAAGAGATCGTCCCAGAATGCATCGGTCTCGAGAGGGTTATTTCGCATCTTCGGGAATAAAGACAAACGTCCATACCGTCAAGATATGGAACTTTTATCACAGAATTATGCGCGATACTGCTTCAATCTGCCATTGTACATTTTAAAACAATCCATCTCGTCTAATAATTTGCGCAATCCTGTACGTTTATTCAAACTATCCGTTTCCAATTACTGTTTGGCTGAAGGCAAACTTCGGCACTTCAATTCTTCATCTATCCTTTTCCAATTTAAATTTATATCCCCTTGTGTGTGTGTGTGTCGTCCGAGAAAGAGTAAAAGATGCTATCGGTGTCACTTTGTTTTCTCCAATGATTGAAATCTTCAAAAGTTAAAAGATGTTTACATACGGAATATTTTAATTACTAAGTACAAAGAATATTGTGAGAGAAAACATCACGAATGTTGTGTAATGGTAAGGCTACAATAAAATGTATTATAAAGTGTCGCCACGATTCAAAAGTGGTCTTTCACAACAATCGAGAAATTCTGCATAAAAGACGTTGGTTTTTGAACCGCTCAGTAGTGAAAATTAATTGTGTACATTATAAAACAAAACCTCAAACAAAAGATCTTGTTTTTCCTTTTTTTTAAGCTTTGATGATTATTTTGTTAAACGCGGGCTAAAATGGAAATAATTTGTTCCTTTGAGCAAAAAGGTGTAAACTAATGTCGCTTTCATTATATGGTGTGTTCAGAAAGAAACGCAACCGACTGGACAAAGTTTCTTCCGCTCTTCCTGTTTCGGGTCATTAAGTACAAGAATGATGTACAGTCTGCAACACGGAATATTCATTTTGGTAAGCGACGTTAGAAATCGGAGTTATGAAGCAGCCAAGGAAGAATTTTCAGAGGAGCATGACAAAGAATGCTCCTGCGAGCAAATCTACCATCAAACGCCTCTAAGACAAATTTATGATAACTACAAAAAAACTCCTGCACTTTAAGCTGCGATGATCCAAAGCTCGAAAAGGTCAGTAAGGAGGCTCTGGTTCCAGAACGCGTCTGTTGGCCCTGCTCATTGAGCTCTTCGAAAAATGTTACACACATATGTAACATTTTATTGTCACGAGGCCACAGACGTCTACAGCATTCCCAGCAGTTCAAGAAACTCGATGCTGAGCAACTGGATGATTGATTCTAGATTGGACAGAGGATTCGTGGTTCCATTTGGACCGCTACATTAGTTATTAAAATTCACGAATTTGATAGACAGACAATCCTAGGGAGATTCATTGAGACTTCTCTACGCTCCCGAAAATATCTTGACTGCTTACACCCCTCATACGTCCTTGCATTCGAGTGATTCTTTTCACTGGGATTTTTAAAGGATTCTGAATTGGAATCGTTTACTGGAATATCCGCGCCAGATGCCAACAGCAACCAACCATTGCCAACCAAATCCAGAAGCGAAGGCTTAGATGGTTTGGCCACGTATGTAGAATGGGCACGAACAGAATACCATCCACACTCCTTTAGAGACAACGACCCACCCAATGTAGCATCCAACGGACCGCGCCTAGGAAAACGTGGGCCAAGCAAGTGGAAAATGACTTGAAGAGCCGACGTCTCGACCTTAACCAGGCCAGGACTGACGCCATGGATCGTAAGGTATGGAAGAACATCACAGAGCAAGTCCGAAACCCTGCGGCACCTACAGCAGCATACTGGTTGCGTGGCCAACCGCCTCCCCCAGCTGCCAGTTAAGGACCAAAGAAGAAGAAGAAGAATTCAGCATGCAATGGATGTATGAGTGTTATGTACTCACGTAAATTGCATAACATCAGCCACTTTCTTCTTGAATACCACTCTCCAGGTGAATCAAGATCAATCAGATTGCTATGGTGTCAATTGTCATTATGTCTTTTTACTTTTGTCTCTGAAATTAATATTAAACCGTAGCGATTTAAGAAAATATCTCAAATAATCTGCTCACCATTCAAGTAATTTTTGGAAAATTCTTTCCAGAGGATGAAACGACGATGCTCATTTTGTATTCGGACAAGCTGAATCTGAAATTTCACAAGCTGAGCTGATTTGTTTTGTTTTCAGAACATGAGGTCCAAGAAATGTCCAGGTCTTCACCAGATAGAAGGCAAGATTCTCAAAAGATTATGGGATAAGAAAACCAAAGATACTCTTTAAGGCTTTATAAGAAATGCCTCCTAAAGCGTAATTTTCATTAACCTTGAGTTATGCCTTAAACTGCATTGTGGTTTCTGTTTCGCGATTATTTAGGTGAACTCTGAAGGTACATCCATAAAAATT
Source organism: Mastigoproctus giganteus (assembly GCF_048544385.1). Taxonomy (NCBI): domain Eukaryota; kingdom Metazoa; phylum Arthropoda; class Arachnida; order Uropygi; family Thelyphonidae; genus Mastigoproctus; species Mastigoproctus giganteus. Next base: position 165,904,378 of record NC_143584.1, on the reverse strand, counting down.
AGTTAAATATTTTTGCTGTCTGATTTGATACGCCTTCGCTCGAACCTTAATAGACTTTAGACCTTGTACGTGATTAGACATTAATGTATTCCAATCAATAACCGTTAAGCTTACTGCCAACTCGAAAGGTTATTTCGGACCAGTTAATCCAATTACGGGCACCGAGAGAGTGGAAGAATTGTTTCGTCAGTGCACAGAGTAATTCTCGTATTACATAAATTTTGATTGAAGGTTTGCTCAGAATACACCGAATTAGGTAACGCGGCTTTCAGGGTGTTGCTGCCATTTCCTTTGTGAAGCTAGATTTTTAGACAACGGCTGTGATAAAGACAAAGCAGAGGAGATGATGGACGATCGAGCATCATTTTGCTTCACTCGCTGAACCACGCCTAAAACAAACCTGTCTCTAGAGAACAAGCTCATGCGAGACTCAGTAAATGGCTAAACTATTTGTTTTGTTTTGAAAACAGTAAAGATGGAAGGCAATGTTTTGCTCTATTTTTGGAAAGCAAGCTGTGTATCCACAGTTAAATAATATGATGGATATAAATTCGACTTAATTTAGTTCCTTTGTGTTATATAAAATCTGAATGCGAAGGATGATATACGCAGGAATTATAACTGTAAATATTACAAACACTGCATGACATTGGAATTAGAACGAATATTTTGGAAGTACTGTACAAGTAATCAATTTGTAGGGGGGGGGGAAGGAGATGAAATAGCGAAAATAAGAAAAACAAAATAAACTGTGTAATAAAGATATAGTATATGAAATCTGGACGTTCCTAATGTGACAAAACAGAATGAATTGAAATCCACGAGAGGAAAAAAGAAAGAAAGAAAGAAGCGGCAAGTAAAATAAATAAATATTTAATAAGGCAGAGGCACCTAGAAATCGTGATTTATGACCTAAGAAGCACCAAATTCGTAGACTAGAAAAGAACGACCGGAAAAACTTGAAATGCCGTAGTTCCTTTGAGCTTATTTATTATCAGGATTTAGTTTTCATCAAGGCCTTACGGTTTCTGACAAGATGAGGGCCCCGGCGGAGGAACTTTTCCTTGATATCTAATGCAAAACAGACTGGATTCTATTTTATATATTCGCTCCATCTGAAATACGAAGCTGAGAAATGCGAGTGTTAAAAAGAAGCAAATCAGTTCTAACATATAATAAATTGTACGTGATATTAAGGTCTCGCCCGAACTCCTTGAAGAATGGTGGGCACTGCAGACCCCCCAATCCCCCCTTTAGACTAAGTTGTATACAGGTTCATATCATTAGGAACGGGACCTTCATTGCACGCAGGTATTCTATGTCTGCGTGCATCACAATGAACTCTTCGCCTACAGCACCAGCTGGAACCAGAGAAAGCAAGAAGGAACCATCGGATCCAGCAAGTAGAACAGTAAGTGAATTTACGATCTCGCTACAAGATTAAGGAAGTCGAAAAATAAAGTTTAGTCTCCGCGTAATCGGAGGCAAAGAAAAACTAAATTTTCTTAATAGTCATTATTGAATTAACTGAAGTTTCAGCCACGTGCGCCCAAATACTTTGATTAAATTAGTGAATGAGAGCTACTGCTGAATGGGCGGGGGGGTTAAAACCGTTCACTGGTTATAGATTCAGAACAAGGATTGGTGGTAAAATTGTCACTCATGTTTTTATAAATCGTGGATGTCAGTTGAGCCACAAAAGAGTCAGATTAATGGATTAGAGAACCCAATGTATAGATTATAATTGAAACAAACAGTGAGTATTTTATCATTCTGTCAGTCACCGCGCCATTCAACCAGCAACGTCATGGTAAACTTGCGACGGTAAAAATGGCAAGCGACGTCATCTAACTGGTTTTGAATGTGAATGATAACAGGAACCCAGTTTATAATCACTTCACACTTAGCAATTTTCTCTTAACTGCCATATCTAATTCCGATTTTATCCGAAAGGTGGCATTTTAAGTGAAGAAGCTTTACTTGGTCTATTGAGACAGGGAAAAATTCATAGTTCTGCGTCCATCTGCTAATTTCGAATGCATGGGCCTTACGTAATGCGTGTATTAGATTGATTATGGGATGTCTCGAGCACTTATCTGCTCTGCTGAACGCATCGATAGTTAAAAGCGACTCCCCCTCCCTTCTATTTTCTTATTACCGCGTTCCCGAAAGTTCCCTTTCTTTAGAAAGTGTCGCTCTGTCACATAACAAATGCGCTGGCGGCTTTTGTAGTCTTTCGAGACTTGTCCATTACAGGGTGTTGTGCACGGTTGATCAATGGCGTGTTTTGCCCTGTAGGTAAAGGGGAACAAGTAGTTTCGTTACACGTGTACGTTGCCAGGGGACATACGAACGAAAAACTCCGCACCAAATGCGACAGTACCGACCCAACTGCTCCGCGGAAAGAGAATTTTCCAGTCATCCGACAAGTGAACGTTGACCGGCTTTTATTAGAAGCTGTTACCAAGGTGATGGAGAAAAGAAATCGGCGAGCTTCGAGAAAGGGGCGTCGTGAAGAACCACTCTGCGGAGGGGAGAGGTCACACAACCCCCCCCCCCCCACCACCACCTCTCTGCGCTGCCGTACCGTGAGCGAAATTCGAACCTCTCCAAACGATGTCGGTTCACATTCGTACGCACACAGGTGAACACGCGCTTCTAATATTCACCGGAGGAGGAGATGCGTGCGTGGGTGGGTGGGTGGATAGGCTGCAGGCTTAGCGATTTCCTGCGGTACGTCGATGCGCACGAGAAGCAGCACTACCCCTTGACATGCCTTATCACCAACTTGCAGGGCGTTCGATATCCTGGAAAACTGATTAAATCAAGAAGCCGGCGATTTAACGATCTGTCGTATCTCTAGAATTCCGTTGCGATGCTACGCTCCTTCCGGCTCTGACCCTTACTGAACGGCCCAATGAAACATTACGGAAGCCGCATTAAAATTATGAAATACACCGAATACGCTTAGCATGTTCAGCAATGTGCTACAGTACGCACTATCACGATGTGCATAATATAAAAAAGGTTATCAGCTGCATTTGATAATTGTTGAGCAGCTGATGACACTTTCTCGCTTTCTGATGACGTATGTGGACAGTTTCTAGAATGAAGTTATCAAAATTACAGACGGAAACGGATATTTATTGATATATTAAGTTCTCCCTCCCCCACGATTAATTTTGTAACTTTATCCCGAGAACGGTACATTGGATTGGAAAGATTTCTGTGTTCGGATTCTAAAACTGGATTTAAACCCGGTTTTTCGAATATTTACAAAAAAAATGTCTGTACCAGGTACATGATGTGTCCTGCTGCCAGCATATTTAACTTGTTTTACATTTAAGAGTCATCGGCAGGCGTTAAAAACGTTTTAATTTTCAGATATTAATAAAATTCATGGTTAATAATATAACAATGTTTTTAGTTTATTAATAATAATTACATATCGGTTACTGAAAGTATTGGTCGGTGATGACTAAAGTATAATATATAATTTTCACATTGAAGAGTTCACTACTAAATATACACTATCTATAGTTGTTCTATTACTTTTAGTATTTATCGAAAGATCTGATGACATGTCCGAGTTGAAGAATGTTTTCATAAATGTGCACAACTCTTTTTCCAGCCTCGGAGTTCAATTTAAAAAAAAAATACATTTAATCTGAAAACACCAGGTGACTTGAAACCAGATGCGTTTTCGAATTAACGCATTTCCGAAAGTTTTTTGCATCTTAAAACCTTAATATTTCTCTTTCTAAATTCCTTAGCTTTCCAAAGATATGCTATACGTCCACATTATCCCGTTTATTAGGTGAAAAAATTTCCTCGATCAGATGTTCATATTTTCCACTATCCTGGAAAAACTTCTGCAATTTTCAGAGGTTTGAAAGTTTTTTCCTCTAGTATAGAGCTAAGATGAAGCGCCGTGCAAAATTTCATTAAATTTGGTCCAGTAGAAGATAAATTAAACTGGAATAAATTTTCGTGACGGTTTTTCGTTACAAAATTTTTGGAATAACGCCATTAAAAACGTTTTTAACGTCAAAAAAAATGCTTAACCACCAAGTTACTTTCTAAGATCCATGTTAATAATAAAACCGTGTGGTCACACATACAACTGCAGATATGATTTAAATTTGTACGAGATTCTAAATTTTTAAATTTTACAGATTTCACTCTCTTCACAGACGTGGGATATTCATTCAGTTTATGACTTCTAATTCTCGTAATACTTACTGCTGCCAGCTGATCGAATCGGCCGAACAACTCATTCAAAAGCCTCACCAGTTCTTGAGCCGTACACTGCGATGCAAGGACTGTAAATCCAACGATGTCAGCGAAAAGAATACTGGAAGACAAGAAAATCAGAAATTAAAATTTATTTTTATAAATCTCCTCTTTTCATAGATAAACAAATGAACGAAATCAAAGTTAAACTGTTGGGTGGCACAGTTTATTCTTTGTTTAAAATACATCCAATTGTCCCCGATACAACCATTTATTTTTATTCTCTGACGATCAAAGCCCCGAAAGGTAGGGCCCCCTCAAAGCTACACAAGGCGGCTTTTTCAGAGATTACGCATTTTTTTTTGTGCTCCGGTCCTACTCGACTCTCCTACTCTTTAGACTTTTTGATTAATGGTGGTCTTGCGCCAAAGCTTAGTCTCCTCACACTCATCCAGATGAGTCAATTCGCCTATTTTGATGAAAGATGGCGCTGCGAGGAAACTTTTTTTTTTTTTTTTTTAATTGCTTAGCTTTTGTTTCATCGTTTAATAATACTCGATAACACATGCCCATGCAGACGTGCAACTTGTTTTTTAAAATATTTACAATTTACAGAAACTGCGCACAGAATCCACAAGACCTGAATTGCCTTGGAGTTAACGGAAACAAAATATAAGTAAGAATAATCACCCCAAAGGTTTAATTAATCTGATTTAATTTTAGTTATTTTTTTTATTTTTAATTAATCAAAATAAACTTTAAAAAAAAAAAAACGAGGGAATTCGAAAAGTAAGAAAAACTCTTCCGAACGGAACCTCGCAAACTCACATATTGAATTCAATGCGCTTTCTTCTTACTCAAGATTCGACCTAAGATGCCTTCGAATTCATCATTCACAGAGGGAAGAATAAAACCACAAAAAAATTCAAGAATGTTTACTTCTTTTCACTACTCTTTTTTTTAAAAGATTACAAACCCTATCCCGCCCCTCCCCCATCTCAATCCCCTAGCAGGGATAAGGGACTGCTAGGAAAGCGGGTTATCTTTCCAAGAATAAAAAGACCCCACAGTCAATACTCCTCCGCAGAATCAGCAACGGAGGGATCACGGAAGTTACTTCTGTGAAGAGAGGCGATCGTCAGCTCCCAAAAGGGGTGCGAATCTTTAGGGATGCAGCTGATCTTGACGGGTTGTGTCTCCGGAGAGGAGAGATTAGTGGGAATAAAGGTATTCAGACACTTTCTCGGAATGTTTTTCGGTTTCCCCCGTGGTCTGTCAGAGACAGAGTTGTGTACAGTTGCCATCAGAGAATGTATGCATTTCTTTGAAGATATCAACTCTCCTTGAATTCTCGACGCTTACGTTTTTCTGTCGATCTCAACAGGCTTTCGATAATAATCTTTAGCGTCCTCTCTCTTTTTCATCTCCCGCCTTCCCCCCGATCAATAACAGCAGTGTAGGATCTTAACCGACTCCTACAGTCCAGATTCTCCGAACATTATCCACAAGTGACAACCAATTATGAGATGCTGCTAGTTCACGAGGCATCTTCGTGATTATTAATAGCCCCTACAACAGAAAAAATTCGTTCGCGTCATTCACAGGACACCTGGCTGCTTTTTCAGCAAGGGCCGGGCATCTAGTAAAGCGAAAATGAAGTAGTCTAAATGCTTACCACGATCGGTACTATTAAGAGTACCTTTTAAAAGACTACATAAGATACTCCTGCTAGCTTTCAATAATTCTTGTCTCTTCCTTCACCGCTTGTAAGGAACAGAAGTAGCTCTTCTTAGGATAACTCTAGTCCAGTCTTGGCACGCGAGAGTTGAAAGAGAAATTCGAGAAATCGAGCATACAAAAACAGCTGGACACACACCCTCGCGAAGCCCGCAAAATAAAATAATAAATTTCAACCAAAAAAAAGGAAATACAATTTTAAAATTCTGATTTCTCTCCTCGAACGAAATCTCCATCACTTGAGAGGACAGTAAGCAAAAGACGCAGCCAAAATCACTGCCCATCTGCAGGTTTTCCTATGGAAATAAGCGCATATCTAAATGCTTATAGAAAAACAGTTTCGGATGACCCGCGAAAAGAAACCCATTCCAACTTCTTTTCGGGGACTGCGCTTAAAGTGTAATCTCCAAAAGTTACATTACGATCTCACTGCTCATCGCCCTTATCAAAATCCTACAGATTTCCTTTTTATTTCATTTTGGAAGATCTTATTTATTCCTCGGGAGGAAAGGGATACGATAAATGGAACTTAAATCCCATCAGCTCTCGGTCTCGATCCTTTAGACACCATCTGCATTACGTCCCTCCACGACTTACACTAATGTACCAAAAGGATTCCGTAACGCGATTTGCAAAGAATCGCTTGCTCTGATAAATGGACAACGACCGATCAAACGACACGGTGGTACATCTCGGGAGTAATAAACTACCCCTCCCCCCAGCGCCTATCTCGGATCTTTTACAACTGCCAGCCGCATTCGATTTCACTGAAAATGTTAACAGTCGCGATATGCGGAAAGAAAGAAAGAAATAAAAATATTAAATATATAAACAAGATTCCATGCATCGTTTTTATCTCTTGATTACAAATTTCATTAAGGAGGAAAATGAGGGAAGGTTATAAGAGGAGAGTGACAACTAGATTGCCTGGAATATTATATCCTTATATGATGTTCCAACGGAAACGAAAAAGAAAAAAAAAAATTTTTTTTTTCAATGAAAAATTTTTCTAAGCATTTAATTTGAGTGAATGTTTCATTCACAGTGAAACATCGATGCCAAAGACTATCTGCTGCAGTCTCTCATCTGATATAATGCACTCCAAGACATTTCTCCCCTCTCTCTTTCTCTCGCTCTGTATCGATTGGCTAAGGGACTTGGTAATTTGCCTGCGTTGCCACGCTACATCCACAAAACTCAGTAAGCCACATTAATCGCCTAGAGGCTGTCGCTTGTGGCGACATGTTTAACAGCTGCTCCTGCACTTCCTGCCTCTAAAAGTCCTCATCACTATGCATCCGTCATACCAGGTAATCTAGTCCATCAGTCACTCAGCGTGCAAGCGACATAAAAGGATCGTCTGGTGACTCAAACGAATAGACCTCGCGAAGCCGAAGGACGCTGGCATGCCTAAACGAACGCATCTAGTTGCTGCTACCCACAGGCGGTGTTTTATCGCAGATTATCGGTAATAAACCAGTCGAAATGATCGAAAAGAATTTTGATTGCAGAACCTATTAATGGCTTTACGTCCTCCAGAACAAGCAATAGATCTTCCAGCTGCCTGAGAGCTTTACTGACTAAATCAATGTTAAGAATTTCATAATACATCGTTAAAACGACTTACAGTTAACTGTTAAATTAAAGAACTAGTGATTAACCTGTTCATAAAGTTAGCGTTTAAAAATTTCAACCAGCGCGGCGCGTGCAGAACTTGCAAATATGAAATGAGAGAAAAGCGAAGAGCCCGCTGTACTGCTCAACAAACAATACGGTGTCACGCGCCATGTTCACATCACGCAATGTGAATCCCGCGCAAGCCTAAATTATTAACGACGTTAAATAATGTAATGAAACGCTCTTATACCACGTGAATATATTCCGAGTGTTTCATCACGTTATTTAATCAATGGATAATCGTCATTTGCAAATTATATTAACAACGGGTTATCGTTTATCTCAGAATAAAAATTTATTAATAATTCCATTAGGTAAAATATTCCTGTAGTTCGCTAAATTAGACTCGCGAAAGTGTTATTAAAAAGAGTACTCTAAATTATTGAAACCAAATTCACGCATTAAAGGTGTTCATTCCTCTTCAATTTCTCATTACCACTGCTTTACCGACAAAGTGCCAAATTCCGACGTTTCCATAAATAAAGGGGGAAAAGTAAGATAAAATAAAAGCCAAGCAGAGCTCTAATGGCACGAGATAATAAACAGCGCCTGTGTACAGCATTTATTCACTTTGAACTACGCTCTTCCACCATACCGTCGTAACAAGCGAACCATTACCTCCCCTCTACTCCCCCCCTGATGAAAAACGTGTTCCAGAACAGAGAACGACACAGAGTAAAAAGACTCTTCCAGCAGATAAACGTAACGAAAAAAAAAAAAAGAAAGAGGGAAAAAATAGGGCATGCGCAACGTGCTCATTACTCGTAATACTTCCGGGGAAATAGTGCAACAGCGGGAGGTACGGAATTTTTACGTCAGGTGATTGAAAAAAAAAAAAAAAGAAGAAAAAAAAAAGGTACGTGGAGGGAAAGGAGTTGTTCTAGTGTCGAAACTGCTTTAAAGACGTAAAAATTTAATGCTGATATGGTTCCTTGGTGTCAATCGAATGAGTGAGGAGAAGTACGCACGTGAACATCCACAGAAATTCGCTCAATTCGCTCATCAGAAGAACAGACTAAATAAAGTGAAAAAAAATCAACAATAATAATAATATGAAAAAGTTTGATAAAACATACTAGCTCATTTTTCTTATCACTGAATAACACGCGACTTGCTGTAGCAGACAGTGACGTCACGGGGAACAATGTACTTAGTGTTGTATTCTTGGAATTCGTTGCGTGGAAATAAAAATAGAGGAATGTGCGCCTGGTCAGAAATTATAATAAGATAGAAACAAACTTTCAAACCATAACCATTTGTGTGTGTGTGTGGTGGAGGGAAAATGGGGGAGGAGTTTCTTTCTCGAAAGTATTTTATTGGATTACAAGAACGAGAGCTCATCAAATGAAAGGGGGGGGATAGAAAGAAAGAAAAATTGTAGCACCGTATAAAGACGAAACGTACTAAGCAGAAAGGCATTAGACAGAAGATTCTTTTCAGCACCTCATACGGCATTCCAGAAAGCTCTGCAGGCAATGGATTTATTTGCCACCACGCACGTGAACTAACTGAAAAACGGGGAAGACGTTGCATAAAGACGGAGAAGTTCTTTGTTCATTAACTGTGCAGATGGATACCAACTGATCAATCACAGTCATCCAATAAACCGATACATCGCCTCGGTTTTCTTTCTTCTGACAACATCCCTGCTCGATCCCGATTACACGCTTCGACGCAGAAACCACTGAGGAAGGCAAACAGAAGCCACTTGAAAAAATATTAATCACGTGCGAGAGAAATATCGACGGAAATAATAAAAAGGAAGTTCCCGTATCTGTCGTAGAGGTCATGTCTGACGGGCAAGGATAAAAGAGCATCCAATCTCTCTCTCCCCACGAAATGAACTAACCCCAGGCCAGACACCCCAAAATACATCGTCCCGAACAATTTTGTTCTGGTTGTTTTCAACGTGCGTCTAAACAACAAAGACCATGAGGAGCCGGTATATTTGTAAATTCTGTGTATTAGGTTTGCATTTTCGGGATGAAAAGCTGGAATTTTTAAGCGTACGAAAAGGACGAAATCCAATCTCAAGACCAACTAACTCAGCCACGATGCACAATGCCCATCACGACTGGAGGCCCAAAATCCAAAGGAGCCTTACCGGAATGTTCTAAAACTTCAAATCCAAGTTTTGTATTCAACGTGCCACGTTATTTTATTATGATACTAGGCTTAAGTGCGTTTCTTTTGACGCGAACCATACAACACAATCTCGCGCATAAAATGACAGCGACTTTGATATGAGTACATGACGTACGCCGTGCAGACCGAGAGGAGGAAACATCAGAACAGGAAGGTGGAAGGGGTTAAAAATAGGGCCGAAACAGAAAGTATCACTAAATTAACGTCGTCCGTGCTATAAAACGTGCCGTTGCGTAACCTATCTTCAGACCTGCCCTTTCCATCGCTTGCACTACGACCCCCGGCGTGCCGAGTCGCTGGTGTATTGGGAAAGCGCGCAAGACCGTTGACTTATTTAACGAAAAGGAAGTATATTACACGCGGATGCCACTTAATACCTCCAGGTGGCGGGAGAGTAGTTGTAATTAGTTAATAAACTTACGCTGAACGACGAGGATGAAATGAGTTTGTGTAGCGGTTTGTGATAAGGTTTCGTGCACGTGGCTGCCGCTAATTAGGGTTGTAGGTAAGGGGGGGGGCGAGTGGGTGGAGTAATCAATGAAGATTTGGGGGAAAGAGAAGATTATGCGAGACTGCTGATCGCAGAAACGGAATGGAGGATAACAGCGAATATTTAGCGAGGGGGGGTGATTAACTCATGGGGATAGATGTGTAGGAGATGCACTCCGGAGGTCGTGTTGGATAAACAGAGAACGTGCGATTTGGTGTACATTTTCCACTGTATGGTAATATGAAAAGTCATCCGATTTCTCTGGGGGGGAGGGGGCATTACTGTGTGTTAAGGGAACTAAGACCACGAGGCGTCGGTGTGTCTGTAAATCTATTGTTTTGCGTGATGAAAAACCACGCAACCCTCCCCAGAGACCTAATTCAGACAAGGCTTGAAAAGAAAAGAAAAATAAATAAATGAAAAAGCTCCTCCCACCTCTACAAGTTCGAATTCGGGCCTTTTTCATGTGGTATTGAAGGACAGATCGTATTCACCGTTGCCAGCCGCGAATTATAAACCAACATCATTTTAAAAAGCGAATTTCTCCCGAGAATCATCACCAACTGAACCAACCAACCAAAAACTTCGTTCGTGTCTGCTTTGCTTGAGAAATATGGTAATTTCTTTCTAGGCCATTTTCCTTAAACTTCTCCAACTTCGGCATAAATAATAAGTGTATGCAGTTCCTTAGAAATTCCGAGTTCTGTTTTAACTGGTTTTCTTTCTTAGCGAAGATTTCTATATTCATAATGGTGTTTTTCGTACTTTAAGAATTTTTTCACAAAAGTAATACGCCTTTTTTTCTCACTTGGGACTGAATGTGGAGTTGCTCACAAATATTCAAAATTCATCTAAAAAGCCTGAAAGAGGTTAAGAAAATCGACGTTCTTTTTGCGAATCTTTCTTTTTCGCATCTTGATGAATATGCGCATTCTTTTTCAACACAGAATTCGTCTGACAGCAAAGACAAAAAAGAACCAGAAGGCTAGTGGCTTTGTCATTACCAGAAGTCATTTTAAAACATTCAACAGTTTCTCCTTTTATTTGTGTAAATTGCGAAAATGCTTAGAAACTCTTCTGTTCGAAATTCTAATACCAAATCGTAAATGAATTATCGCAGCTTCTAAATTTTAACTCGACAAAAAAGAAAAAAAAAAACTGTTTAATACAATTTTGTAATTTTAACTTTGTCCATTATTTCAATTCTAGTACAAAGACAATGTTTTACTGATTTTATTTCACCCCCCCCCTCCTAGTTAATGGAGAAATCACATGCTTGTATTTGAGCACGCCAGGGTGGAAGGGACTGCTTTGAAGATCGGGCAATCTTGTTTGCTGCGATGTTAACCTCTGAGTAGCTCTTGAACACGAATACCGAATGGACGGTTGGCAGTCCCACGAGTTTTATAAAGATTTTTTAATCGTCGCTCAAAAAACGGATGTGGGGTGGTTTGGCGGAGTTCAGCTCAAAAGCACACTTTAGAGACAATTGACAACAAGCCACAAGGATGGTTCATTTGCTTCCATATACAGGAGATATTCTGGAATACGCCAGCAATACGATTGCTTGATGGTGAATGTGGTCAAGTCACGGAAAGATGCTATTTCTGGTGGACACGTATACCCGAGACTCATAATAAATAAATAAATCTTTTATTTGTCCTACCTTACTAAATCTAGTTTTGATCGTACGTGCACGATGGAGACGGAGTAAAGTGCACCGGTCTGCATCCCAGACGAGAGAGAATGTTCAACCCTCTCGTACACTTTGTGCGTTTGGAGAAATGTCAACTTTTTGTCCCAAAAATTTCGTCTCCGTCACTACTGGAATGGTGCTTTTGTCCAAGTCTTAATTCAGGTGCGAGGTGAAGATTAAGCTTGACACAAGCGGTCTTCTCTTGTGAGAACCTGAAACCATTGGCCAATGCCCAGGAGTTAAGGGCAGTTGTTTCCCGATAACCCTCATGTTGCATGATTAAAAGTTGTTCGATAATGGAGTTTACTTTAAATTTCTTTAAGTATCCCCCAGGCTTTGTTTGGTGCCTTTTTTGCTGCAGTGCATTCTGAATTCCAACATGATTTGGGAAATGGTGGATGTTTTTGGAATTGCAATGGCGTGGAAGATACTACGTGACTGCGTTACGTTATTGACACGCTCGCTCCTGACTGACTGCGCTGAGGTCACAATTTTCCAGATGTTGAAAGGCATTCTAGTCAGCCTGATCAGTTTTCCACCGTGACAGCCTGAAAGGAAGAAACTATCTCCTACTAAGTAAATAAGTAATCACTTCCATACGGGTTCTCCTCCACCTCCAAAGTCATTGAAGGGAGGAGAGTAGGGGAGAGGAGCAGATAGAAAGATCAACGGCAGAAAAACGTATGGGGAGGCATGCGGAAGTTGTTAATTCCCAGATTTAGAAGGCAGAGGTCATTGTCAGCGAGCATATGCTCTGACTCCTCCCCTTCCACCGATGTCAGCACTACCCCACATGATGTTATGTCCATCAAAATCCCCAAGAAGTGAGAAAGGAGGGGCAGCTGCATAACAAGATCGTCAAGGTCTTTCCTCCTGGGGGATGTCAATTTCAGGTGGCAAATAAATAGAGCAGCCTCTTAATATAACCCCCAGTGTAAGGCGAATTGCTACAGCTGCTTTGCTGGTTGTAAGTAGCAAAAAGCTGAAAGGTTTCTTGTTGCCCACGAGGACAGAGACTCCTCCATGAGCAGGAACAGCCATAATTTTATCCTTATGAATAATAATGTTACGCATGGTGGGGTCATCATTTGCCTTTAGATCAGTCTTCTGTAAGCAAAAGCATGCTGGGTTCATTCTTTTGCATGTCGAGTGTATTTCTCCAGAATCCACGACAATTCCACTGTAGGGATTTAGCCGCTTTGGGCTTGGTAGATCCATCGGTCTGCTTTTGAAGTGCTGAGGGCTTATTTTTCTGTCTTGTATTTTAATTTTTTGGGAAAGTATGGAAGAGTTCCAAGACTGCTTCTTCGGGTACCTCCTTGGCTTCGACCTCCATTTTTTTTCTCGTATTACCGTTGGCGGTTTGGTTTTCTATTTTTGGTAATGCTAGAGCACAATTGGAAGTACCGATATGGAGTAGCAGCTGACTGACTTTTCCTTCCCCCCAGAAAAGCAGACAAATCGACCAAAGAACACACGCAATTAAGACACACGGCACAGCATATGATCCAGTGGAACATTTCTTGACAACCTTTTCAGCATATGTTGTCCTATTGCTATTTACTAGTTTAACTAGTTTTCTAGCCTGCTGGGATGAAATGTTTAGTTCTGCTTTAAGGCTTGCATCTCTTTTTCTTCCTTCTATCTCTGGCATGATCGGGAGTATGCAGAGTGCTCTCCTTGGCAATTAATGCGGGTGAGTTTTGTTGCTTTACATGATGCAATCTCGTGGTCCTTTTGGGCCACATCGAGCGCATGCAAGGAACCACGCGTAGGCCGTTTGCGAATGATTATATTTCTGGCACTTGAAGCACCTTAACGGGTTTGGAACATATGGACATACTGTGCAGATAGCCAGCTTCAATCTCACGAGGATACGTTGGCGTATTAAAAGTAAGGATGAGGTTTCTAGTTTGGACTAAGATTCCCCATCCCTACACATTCGCTTTGCAGCTGCCGCTCCTTACGATTTTAGTTCTGAACAGATCTCCTCTTCAGACACTTCCAGAAGATCCCATTCAGAGATCGATATGAGTTCAGTGTTTTGTGGGGGATGTTATCGTAACTGGAGTTCCCTCAATAGAAGCGGCTCCAACGAGTTGCTCCGAGTGTTTCTCGCACTTGGTTTCAACGAGGATATCCCCAGAACGCAGCCGTTTTACAGTTTTAGGGGAGCCTGTCAACCCTTCCAGAGGGTGACATTTTCCCTATAAGTTTCTCTCCGACAGAATGAAATATCAAGTATTTACTTATAGGTGTTGAACCTGATATGGCTTCAGTTCTGGTCTTCTTGGCTGAAGTGGTAGCATCTGTGTCCGTATCGTTATTTTCTGGTAGGGGCTGTTGAGGACTCAGAAGGAAAATTTAAATTACCAGGATTCATATATTAGTCTTTATTCTGTATTAGTTCAGTGCCCGGACTCCCCCACCCACCACAGTCCCAAATGGGACATTGGCCACCAGGCAATCAATAAATGCTATAGAGTGCAGGATGCCAGGGCTACCCAGACACCATACCAGCACCGCAGTCACTGGGAAGTCCGCTAACCACGTACAGGTGCCAACGTCGAGGGGAACCCCCTCATGGGTAGCACAGTTGGTATAATCACCGTTCTCCCCACACCGGGTGGAAAAGACATGAGTTCAAATTCCATCAATGACGCAAGGAATTTATGGGTCTTTTTCACAACGTGGCTGATTTAGACGGTCTCAAGCAAAACTCGGATTTTTCGTTCAGCAAAACAAGCACTAACTGAATGTATACATTGATCGTATGGAGGAGCAATGAATACACATCTCCTCGTGCGTCTGAAACTCTAAGCTTTGTTGTCTACCATAAAGAGTGGAAAATGATGTGCGACATATTCTTCAGTGTTAAATTAAGAAGAGAATTACCTGTGATCGAGTCCTGAAACTCTGCAGCCCTGTTCAAATAGTTCCAGGACTTTAAAAAAAGTTCCAGGATGTAGAAGTTCAACATTAACGATCCAGTCATGCAGTCAGACCATTCATAAAGAAGAGAAAATGAATAGGATCTAGAGAAGAATCTTGTGGAACCCCACATCCGTCAGAAATGCCAAGATCTTGTCCCTTACAAACACTTACAACTGAGGGTTACGGAGACTTTCGACTTACCAAGTTTGTTGCGCTGACTATGACGTCCCTAAGAAATGAGAGAGGGGTGAGGTCACACGCTTCGGAAAGATCAAAAGTGAATGGTGCCCGATTTTAGACTGTGATCCATTAAATTAGCTTCAAAGAGCAGACTAACAGCGGGTGTGTACCTTTCCTTGACAGAAGACCATCGCGGGGAACAGGATGGTTATGAGCGATGCATTTCCACCTGTGTTGAGGAAGAAATCTCAAACATTAAGAGAACAATTTTACTTATATGTGTATTGTTCACGACGTTCTTAGTGCCAGTATCCCGAGGCAACCAATACATATCACACACTGTTTTATCGATAGCACACTCGACCAAAGAACTATCAGCGCAGTTTATGCGGGAAGAGCGCTGCCGCGATCATTGTTAAATGCCAAACAAGTAAGAAAGATTAGTCCACAAGTACAATATAACTTGAATTAACAACCAGTGGTGGTTACCAACATTTCGCTGTCACCTAAAATGTCCTCGCGTGTCGCTCTATGACATGCGTGTCGCTTTTTCCCCACTAGTGGTGTATACGGAAGAGATAAAAACGAGGAATGACTAATAAATGTTTGCCCCTTTTACACCCATTTGCTGTTTCTCTGCGCAAATCGTGTGCAGAATAATTCGGCACGCATCGGAAGGCGATTAAATTTCCAACAAAACTGGTCCGCTCGTTGATTACGTCACGGTGCCACTAATTCGGCACGGTTATCAAACATATGCTCGGCGGAGATCCATAACAGTGCCCCCTACACATACACGTGCTAAAACTAAGCACCGACAACCTCAGAGAGGCCAAATGAAGGCGGTCTCTTTTTTTTTTTAATAAACAACCTCTAGTGGAAAGCTAATTAAAGTTTTAATGAGCAAAGAAAAGCAACATAAGTCTTTGTATGTTCTGAACACATTCTGTTTTCTTTCTTTCTCTTTATTTTCCCGACTTCTCGCCATATGAACCCCCTAGACGCTAGATGTCTCTGCCTAGCGCGGCATCGGGTAACATATGGCAAAAATGGTACAGAATATGAAGACAGAAAGCTCTCCTCGTCAACAAGATATGAAAAGATTTCCTTTCTTCTTCTCGCAGTTCATAATCTCGTTCTCAGACCGATCCGGAGAACGAAAAAGCAGCGAGCGACAGAAGAGAAAAAGGTTCGAACAAACGCCAATAAGGAGTTTTTTTTTTTTTTTTCGATCGGACGGAGGGAACGAAATAAGATAAATTGCCGAAGATATCGCTCTTCTGGATAAAGAATGTCGATGATTTTTCTTTTCTTCGTTATTTGTCGTAAGAAACTAATGAACGAGGATTTGTTTTCCACGTGGCGATGCGCTGCCGTGTTTGCCACGCTTTTCGTTCTCAGTAATAAGATCTGTGAGCTCCTACTTTTAATCAAGTCAGATGGGACACTGAGTTATAATCATCTCAGTTACATCTGGAGAAAGAGAATTATTCTTATACCTCTGGGAGACGGTGAAAGTAAATGCGTCGGAGTGCTCCTTCGTCCTCACGAATAACGAACTTTCACGAGTCTGAAAGGTGCTTTGTTGCGGTACTCTGAAATACGCATCGATGCTAAGAAAACTGCCGGAAAAATATCAATTACTGTTGTTTAAAACGGGTTGCGACTTTATTTGGCCTCGACAACGACCAGAGAAAAACGCTGCGTGAAATACACGTAACAATGAACGCAAAATCACGAGAATGACATTCGACTTTTTAAAAAAAACGCAAGAGAATATTTCGATAAGAATGGTAATTACAACGTTATATAATTGCCATTTTTATAAACTTTATTATATTCAATAAATAAAAGCAAAAATACAGCCAATGGAAATCTGCCCTCTTACTTAAATCATTGGCCAATTACACTGAGTTTACTCCGCATTTAGTAATGGGCCGTGACGCTGGTGAAGGCTCAAAGTTGGGAACGGCTAATATAAGATTGTATTTGCACAGGTGGCGATCAATATTTGAGTGTCTGCCAAGAAGAATGGGTTGGCGTCGAGATATTTCCAACTTCGAATGATTGTGGGGGCAGAACTTGCAGGGGTCAGGATCTCAACAACAGCTAAAATGGTTAAATGCTCCCATTTTGTCTTTACCGTCGAAAACAGTGAATGGAAACTTTTATAATTTTCGCGGACATAAATAAAACTTTTCATAGCGCCATCTACTGGCGCTATGACAAACTTTAGTACAGTATTTTTAAAGTGAAATAGTAATAGAACGTTCCTCTATATGGCCCCGTTTACGCGGACATAAAAAAGAAAACAAAAATGACGCCATTAGATGGCGCTTTTGTTCCCCTATTTATCTCCAGAAATTTCTTTTGATTTCCAGGCTGTCATTAAAAATAATGTTAATAAAAAGAAATGTAATGGATATAAATAGACAGAAGAATTAAAAAAAGCATCTTACCTGACGTGTTCGTACTTCTGGATATACATTTTGTGAATCTGTCCTTCCCTTGGTGACACAATGTCCGCTTTCATCTCCATGGCAACGTGGTGAGGTAGTACGCTGAGTAGAAGTCGTTCCTAGGACAACAACAAACCATTGTAGAGTCAACGGTGAATCATAGAGAGCGTAGTAAGGTAACACACATATACACGAAGTTCTTAGAGGGGAAACGAGGGGTGGGGGAGGCAAGTTGGGCAACTGAGGAGTTCGGAACTATTCACAAAGCAGGCGTGTGTGTATATATATAAAGATAATAGAAGTGTTCTCCTTACTCTGCCTATAATAGCCTGATTAGCATGCAAAGAGATTAGGTTTCGCGCAGAGGGCATTAATAATTCATGATGGCTCATGATTAATTTATGTCCGAGTCCCACTCCTCAGCTACAAAGCAAAGACGAAAGAAAAGAAAGGAAAAACTCGTTACCCTCTTCTTTTCTTTCACGTGCTCAGTTTTTCTTCCAAAGACAGACTAGTGACCAACTTTCGGAGGATGGTTATTTGAATTTCCGCGTTAGGCTAACGAATTTCTCTCTCTGAACAGGAAGCCACCCTTCGAAGGTCAACTCTCCGGTCACTTAAATTTTCTTAAATAATTAACCGGCAAAATAACTGTCCGGCTGAGATTGAATAAACTGGTGACTGCATTTTTAGCGACAGCTGAGCACCTTACCCCCTCCTTTAAAGTAATGAGCAAGGCCTGATCAGTTACACAAATGCATCTTGACCTCTCGTGTTACTACGCGTCCAATAAAACTAATTGTCTTTTGATTATAAATGCACATTTCGTATAAACTGCCACTCTATTCACATCTCAATTATATTTGCAACAGAGGCTGGTTTGTGTCTCAAATAACGTCTAATGCGCAAGGTATACTTTTAATAGAATTTTATTTGTAAATTGAGTTTCAGAGGAAGACAAAAATAAATAGAAAGTGACTGCCTACTTAATCACCGCTTAGCTGGCTGAAACTAAAATGAGAAACGAAACTGAATTAAAGGTTACAAAGCGGCAGTCGTTGCCATTAGAGCGTCGCCAAGGAGAAGGAAAAGAACTTCCTCCACCCCATTTAATAAAGGATTCTCCTTTGAGGAAAGAAACGTACATTCTGTAATTATTATTGGGAAATTTTCTTGGCCTATAGAGCCAGGGCTATAGAGCCAGCTATAGTAGCCAAGGCTGGATTTTACCGGGATGCAGTACCTCCAGGGACCCCCAAAGCCACTGGGGTTTAGGACCAACGCAATTACTATTGGTCAAGGAGCCCTCGCGATCTATTTTTAGGACCTCTAAAAATAGGTGTGTCATGGCTCCAGACTACCGCACATGCTGGACAACTCAGTTCCTTATGGTGTGATGGCACATTGGAAAAGCGAAGCGGCACAAAGTTTTTAAACGCAAATCAAGGTATGCATTCAGCTGAGAGGCCTTTTGTATTATTATTTTTAGGATTTTTTTTTTTTATGGTATCTGATGCAGGGCGGCTCCTAAACGCTAGTTCAACTCTGCCGTGGTATACTGGGATGATACACGAACTCTGCAGAAATGACAGAACTGTGTGTAGTGCTGTTTGTGCTGCGCATGCGTTGTTGTTTCTGGTCACTTTGCAATCAGGAAGCAACAAGCGCCGAGAAGGTGCGTCCTCATACACGTCTACGCCACGAAGAGGCGGGCCACAACTGAGCGCGAATCGCAGCAAACCTCGAGGGCCACGTACTGAATGTCCAAACATTAAAAAAAAAAAAAAATACACAAATAAAATAAAATAATGTAATAAAAATGATAAAACAGCAATTAAAATAGTAAAAATAAAATAAATTAATTAAAATGAAATAAAATAAAAATTAGTAAAAATAAAAAAAAATAAATAAATAAATTGATAGAAAACTACCAAAGAAAAAAGAAAAATCGGCAATAATAAAATAAATAAAAATCCTTATTGGGATGGCTAAACGATGGAAGAAAGCGAACTTTTTTTTGAGCTGCCAAAAGAAAAAAAAAGGAAAACCAATTATTCATACCTTTCCTCCATTGCCAAAAAAAAAAAAAAAAAAAAGTGACCATCCAACGCTGCTTTGAATTTATGGAATTCTCAGCTTTGGCCATCTTGACATGTAATTCATTCCAATAATGAACAACAGGCTGCAAGATGGTAAACCTCTTGAAATCCAACTTCTGTTACTCTCTGAGATTTAATATTTGCGTCTCCTGGTTCTTGTTTCTCGTAAACAAAAACATACCTCCTCGTTCATTTTACTGATCCTCCTCAGGGCTATACCTCAATTATCTCTCCACCCAAAAAAAATGTTTAAGTACCAAGCTTTGCAGACGCTCCTGGAAGACAATCTTCATATGGGCATCGATTAGTGCTCTCACCAATCTGGTCGCCAAGGTCTATTTAAATGTCCTTCCAGCCCTTGCCCCATCTGCGACAGGGGATCGGAATTCCTTACAAGCACTCTATGGCCAGCCTCGGTCTACCAGAGCAGTTCAATGGGTCCTTATGGTAGTCCTTTTTGAACCTCTCTAGAAGCTGTTTTACTTTAGGTGTGGTCCCAAAACGTGAACACAATATTCTAAATGCGATCTCACCGTCATCTTATACAAAAGGGACAGTGACATCCCTTTCTATACCTTCCTAGCTGTATGCTTACGCTGCTTCGTAAATTTCATATCTGAGTGTATGACGCCCGAATTTTCTTCGTCCTAAATCACTTTTAAGTACTCTTCTCTTATAAGTAACGCCTGTATTTCTGTTCCCCAGAAGAAAAACCTTTCATTCAAAGTATTAAACTTCAGTTGCCATTTTTCAGACCATTTGTGCAACCAATCTAAGTTATTCTGGAGCAACACAGTCTGATTCCGGGGATTAACCATTCCTTCCTACCTTCAAATCATCAGAAGACTTTGGATACCTTTCCCTGTACTTCCCCGTCAATCATTAGTGAAGATACAAAAGGGGTCCCAACAGCGATCCCTGAGGGGCTCCATTTATGACTGGTACTTTTAGCTGGCTGAAAACTACCTTAAATCCTAATTTGTTCCAGTTTCTAATGGAAATCCTATCAAATGGAAGCTTTCTGTACGTTTCTCATCTTTCCAAATCCTAGAAAATATTTCCTTGGGCATTCTCTATCCATCAACTCTTAATTTTATTCTTTGATTTGTAACATTAATAAATTTGACGTTTCTTTATTAAAATACACTTAAAATATTTCGGAATGCGCATGCGCAATATACGAATAATTTAACCCTTCTTATTATGGAGGAACTATTTAGGCCGTGAAACTTACTATTTGTTCCTGCGCTTACTGTCGCTGTACACATCAAAGGACCAACATTTCAGAGCACGATCGATACTATCAGCAACCATCTGCAGTGACTGACAGTAGGACAGACTAATGCGTCATTAATTTAATCGACAAATAACTACATTTTTGACAAACACTGCCTTATGATTAATGGCATTTAACTGGCTCTTTAGTGGCTACTGAACCTCGATGATCGCTTATAAGTTTGCACATAGCGTGCAAATAATTCGTCACACTTCCGGTCATCTCCTCCTCAGAACAGTACATAAAGGAATGTCCTTTCGGCTTATCTAACGTCGCAAATATTCTGTTTGCTAATATCGGGTTACCGCGATATTAATTAGATTTCAAAGGGCAGACACTAGCGCCCCCCATACGAGAAAAGATTGCAGTAGCAGGCTGTCAAGCTATTCTGTTTTCTCTCTCTCTTTCTCCTCCACGGATGCCTTCGTCTAATTAATACAGGGATGTGTAACAGATGGAGCTGCTTTTCCCAGAAGCGGAGGTCAAGACGACAGACTTAATGTTAAACGTTCAGCGAAACGTGATCTCTGCAAAGACTAATAGAATCTGTGAGCCAATGAGGAGCTCTAATTACTTAGTCGATGCTCGCCGCCATCATTTTTCAACGGAATGCCTACCTCTGAGGGTCGTGGAATGAAAAGCAGGTCACGCCAGAGAGAGAGAGGGCACGCGCCCCACGTTGGTGTATCATGAATGATGCTTCAATGCGCGAGTTTCTTTCTTTTCTTTTTTCCTCCCCTAAGTGGAGCCCCAGTAACAATCGAGTGCACTGACAATCAAGACAAACCCCACCTACAGGAGAATGAGGCGACAGTTTTTCTGACCTTGAAGGTAGTTTATGTAAACCGTGGCATGAACCGAAAACTTCGGTCCTGAAACTCTTTGCCATTCAGCTGCCAGAACAAAGCATGCTAACCACTAGGCCTTTAACATCGGAACATTCCTTAAGCGAATTAAAGAGAAATTAGTTTTACCAGAAAATTTAAAATGTTAAATAAACACGTTTTGATTTTGCAAAGTGTGTAATTAGCGTAGTTTTACCACTACGGAACCCTTTACCGATCGGTAATGTGTTCCGTAGTGTCAAAATACATTTTAGTAATTACCCCGATGCGATCAAGTGCAAAATGTGCCTGTTGTCTTCACTATGCCCGTCCGTCTGTCCGCACGTAATAAATCCACTCCTAGTGGATGGATTTTCATGAAATTTTATATTTGGACCTTTCGAGACAGATTTGTAGGACTATCCCAAATTTAATTAAATAAGACCAATAGAAATCTGACGATTATTATTTATTTGTCCGTCCATCCGCATGCAATTCATGAAATTTTATATTTGCACCTTATGGAAAGATTCTTAGAGCCAGTCTAAATTTCATTAAAATCGCACCAATAAAAATCGGCAATAATTATTTATTTTTTCGTGGTTGTTTTTCTCCAGGAAACTCAAGCTTTTCGTCAAACAAAGCAAACCGACCGAAGAATACACACAATTACAGATACAACACACTGATGCCTCACAGCCTTCGTTACTTTGACGTTTAACACACAATGGGTTCGAGAGCTATCGATAACTGCATGTCTGTTAAAGTTAAGGAACATTTGTGTATGTTGTTTTAAGGAAGGCTTTGTTCTTAAGGAAAACTGATACTATGTCAAAGAGTGATTAAATTTGTTTGTTAGCAAAAGGGAAATAGATATTTCCCTTTTACTAGATTTTTTTTTTTTTTTTTCGAAATTCCTCATTAGCCTAAATTAGAATCTACAACACTAGTGCTTTGTTTCCTTACTAGCAATCGATCTTACATTTCAAACTCGTTACCCTGCAATCCAACCCTTTAAAACCCGTACTTGCGTCTTAATGATATTACGTTTAAATGAGCTCAGTCAAGTATAAAGAGAACAATGAATGAAAGTCACGAGCTTCATTATGCGCACCAAAGTCCATTTTTCGTTCTCGGCAATACCGAGAAGGTTAAACGTCTGAAAGTGAATTGGAGATCGTGGAAAGCAGCAGAGTAACATCAATGACGAAGTATTGACCAACATAAATATGAAATCTGTTCGCGTTATCTTTATTAACATAAATATTCAGGTACAAATTCCCATCAATGGAATATTACAGCGCAATGGCAGGAGCGACTGTCTGCTTCCCCTGTGCTTATGCATATAGCGGCATTTTTAAAAAGAAAATTAGCCTTACAAGCCAATTAAGTTTAAAGCTCCTTTTGGCACAACAGTGTGTCTGTTGACACATTATTGT
This sequence comes from Mastigoproctus giganteus, assembly GCF_048544385.1. NCBI lineage: Eukaryota > Metazoa > Arthropoda > Arachnida > Uropygi > Thelyphonidae > Mastigoproctus > Mastigoproctus giganteus. The sequence continues at coordinate 165,881,189 of NC_143584.1, read as the reverse complement.
GCATACAATCCCATTGTTGACAACTTGCGCGTGAATAAGCTCAAACATTATAAAATGCGTCTGCTACTTTTGAATCTATGTTTCATTAGTGTGACTAGCGTCTGCTACTTTTGAATCCGTGTTTTATTAGTCTGACTAGCGTCTGCTACTTTTGAATCCATATTTTATTAGTCTGACTAGTATTTATTCAGTTTTTAATGTCACGTATACCGTATCATTCCTACCCTTATTAAATAACTACTTTTATTTAACACGGAACGAGTGCTCATTCCTACACACAGGGATTTAAGAAATAAAAACTAACAGCAGAGACTTTATTTAAAAGATAAAACGGAAACTAATACGGACACTATTTATAAGAAACGACAAAAACTCACCAGTTTTTCATTCTCGTCTCCTATTTCCAACTGAGTATTTATACAGTTTCTGGTGTCCAGAAATGTCTTCCTTTGCGCATGTTCCATGATATTATGAACGTAGAGTCCTACCATATTGACGCAGGCGAAGATAACGCAATTAGCAGCCAACTAAATAGAGAAATAGAAAGGATAATAAATATATATATTGTAATAAAATATCAGTATATTAGCTGCATATAAGATACAAACATTTCATGCGCATATGTTTTTTATATTCTTATATACTTGTATATTAGCGAACAATGAGATAACGTAGTGAAGCCGCAAGCACGTGATAAAAAACAACTTCCTGGAATAAAAAAACGACCCTTTTTAAATCAGTCATAGACAATATCTTTCCGGTCTTTATTTTTTTAAATTTACACTTTCGAATAACAACCTTCGTTGACCGCCGAATACTCTCGAACCAAACCACCCGTGAAAGCGTACACGTTCCCTCGGAACAATCCAAGCCATTTTTCAATCTGCTCGTCTATCAAGGCTGAAAGCCAACTTAAGGCCAATGAAATGCTCATTCTTAAGTCTCCGCGTTTGTTTCGACGGCCGTATAGCGTCGTTTATGAGATCATCGTAAGAATAAATGGGAGAAAAATATGTGAGCACGCCCTTATCCTTCTCTCCCCCACTCCCCACCCATTTTGGCAATGTCTTTATCAAGCCATGTCTCCTTAAATGGAGGTGAGAGTGGAACAATGAAATCTTTCTTTATCAAAACTGACTCCGAACTAAAAGCCGGGCAAACTATACATCTTCAGCTCTTGGGAGGCTACAAAGTGAACGTTGTCATAAGAGATGTTGGCCGCACGAGCACAGAAAGAGAGAGATCATAGCAATCAACCAGGACTACGAGATAGCCACACTCTCATAGCAGAAGGTAAGCTGGACCACTAATACATCATGATCACTGATATCACACAAAGAGCGTGCATCTGTCTAACGTTATCAACACGCGATGTATCCCAAGGTGGAAAGGGGGGGGGGAGTGATCAAGAGGGTGGGATAGACATCTGGCTGTTTTAAAGTGTAAGTGGGTGAGACGCGAAAAATTGGTCCATTTTTGAGAACCGACTTGTTTACCGCTCGAAGACAGAGAAATTCTTGTTGAAATAAAACTGCACTTGCTGCAGACTTTGAGAATATCTCGTGCTAACTGTTAACCCGTCATTTAAACAAGTAATTTTTTTTTCACTAGATTAAAATTCCCATAATTGCTTTCGTTTCTGTAATGCCACGTAATAACTCCCTTTTTTTTTTTTCATATATTTTTTCCTCTTGATCGGTTCGATACGAAAATCTTTTTGTGTGTTTCAGAACACGCGAGAGATGGCACTAATTACAGCCATCGAACGAGAGACAAGTGCATCTCGTGCACGTAAGATAAGTCAGTCCACAAATTTCATTCTGATAGGGAGGGAAAAAAGGCAAATTTTTCTGACTATAAAGATTTAATATTTGCTTCGAAAGCTAATTTTACATCGAAACGAGTATATGACCATAGAATTAAATTCCCTTAACATCTTTTATTGACAAAATTATCAATCAAGGCCGAAGATGTGTAATTACAGCGTTTTATTTTCTTTTCCAGCTCTTGTTCAATGAATCTCTTGAAAATCGCAGCTGTGTCCTATAAACTACAACCAGAAAAATGTGTGTAGGGGAAAGGATCTCCCAATTAACCTTTAATAAATTACTGTTTGGGTGCGACTGTGTTTACAGAACACTCGTGCCGATACCTTATCTGTAACGTGCAAAGCAACAAACACCTTCAACGTGTGAGTGCGCTAATTAGAAGAAGCTAATCAGATAATTAAGAGATTTGAATAAAAGCGCATTTTTCTAGACAGAAGGAAACCTAGGAAAGTAAGAAAAGCAGATAATTTAAACCTCTCCTCACACGCAAATGACTTCATTCGTTAAGCCTATTTAAAACAAACAAACGCTTCCATTACTCCATCAACAAGCAGACACTCGTGCAAGATAACATCGTAAATCGAAAATCCGGAATTGTTAATGACCACCAATGCCTTTCGGCACTCTCTTCGAGGCCGCGTTGAGGGGGAAAAACGGCCGTAAATCTTTGTGACGTCGCATCCGGTGTAGTCATACACGCATGTACGAAAGGGAACCACATCTAATGACATCTTTCGGGATCAAACAGTGCGGGACTTTGAACAACTCGAAGTACATCGCGCCACTAGTATCCGTCCCCCAACCCCGAATGGGGTGAGGTTTTCCGAGATTGGAATTACGTACTCGTATTGCATCAATCTCAAAGGATCAAAATTCAAATGAAGAATAAAGCTTCTACAGGATCGACCCCACCTCCTACAGTTAATGTTTTCGCCCATATATTATTGATATTTTACTCCATACCCTTTTACCAATTACTACAGTAACACAGTTATCGGCACGAAGTCTTCACTGCCAGTACAGCGGTTAAAATCGCTGTACAGGAAAAATCTCGGTTCGAATCCCATCTTGGCTGAAGCAACTTCTGTTTCCTTTTTCCACATCGTCGTCAAGTAGTCAGTCTTGGAAGGGGGAAGCTTTTTCTCCCGGAATATCTAGTTTTCATCACGCCGAGTGGTCAGGAGCTTGAGTGCATAGCACGCGTTCCTTGAGTGGACCGCGGTTCAAACCCGTGACTACTAAATACGATAAATATTTGTATTGACAATTTATTGTAAACTCTACTAACTTGGTTGTCGTGTCGGAGTATAAACAGAAAATTTATTTAATTTTCCTTGGTGATTTTAATGTTCACAACTCCAGCTGGCTTCCGTTTTCTAGTCACACCGACCCAGCTAGTCGAGATGCTGAGGCTTTTGCAATTACTAATGACCTAGCACAGATTGTTCATTTACCTACAAAAATACCGGACAGTCCTAACCATACAACCAACACCCTTGATATTTTTCTCACAAACAACCCTTCTAAGTACACGGTCGAAGTGAGAGCTCCTTTAGGCACTTCAGATCACAACTTGGTGATTGTCTCTTCTCCAATGGAACCTTTATCTCATAGCTATTCCCAACCTCGTATTGTTTGGCATTACAAGAATGCAAAATGGGATGGCCTGCGAGACTTCTTTTCTTCTTTTCCTTGGTTGGATTACAGTTTCAAAACTTTGATGTCAACGTTTGCTCAGATCGTGTCAGTGAAATTATTCTTGCAGGAATGGAATCCTTTATCCCACACTCCACTTTAAAATCTCGTCCCTTATCTAAACCTTGGTTTTCCAATAAATTTGATAAGGCTGTTCAAGAGAAGAATGTTGCATATCGTAATTGGCTTGTTTCCATTTCTTCAGTTTCATTTTCTGCCTACACCAAAGCTCGCAACAATTGAAAAGCAGTTATTAATCAGTACAAACTAGAGTTTGAACAGGCTAAGAGTAGAAAATTTGCTTCTTGCCCTAATGGTAGCCAAGTATTCTGGTCTCTTGCCAAAGCTATTGGCCACAACTTTTACCCATCATCTCTGCTTCCACCTCTGTCAAAACCAAATGGTTCTGTTGTCACTTCAGCCAATGATAAAGCTGACCTGCTAGCATCCCAATTTTCTTCCAACTCATGTATTAATGATCTCGGTAAAACACCTCCCACCATTCACAACACACTCCATTCAATGCCTCCTGTGGTCTTCCGTCAAAAGGATTTTGACAAATCTTGATGCTAAGAAAGCTCCAAGTCCTGATGGTATTTCCCCACTTGTTCTCAAAACCTGTGCTCCTGAACTTACTCCCGTTCTTTGCCGCCTTTTTTCACTTTCTTATTCGAAATGTGTTTTTCCTGCTTGGAAATTTGCTCATATCCAGCCAGTTCCTAAAAAAGGGTGACAAATCCCTCCCATCCAATTATCGTCCCATTGCAATTACTTCTACTCTTTCTAAAGTAATGGAGAAATCAATTAACCGCAAACTCTTAAACTACCTAGAAACCTTCCGTCTGATCAACGATCGCCAGTATGGATTCCGTCAGTGTCGATCCACTGGTGATGCTCTGGCTTATGTTACCCATTTATGGACTAATTCAATGGAAAAGTTTGGGGAAACACAAGCAGTTGCTCTTGACATCTCAAAGGATTTCGATCATGTCTGGCATAAAGGTCTTCTAAACAAGCTTCCATCTTATGGTTTGCCAACTGTTTTTTGTAATTGATTATCCAGTTTTCTCTCTGATCACTCACTGAGGGTGATGATAGATGGCTCTCTGTCTTCTAACTTCTCCACTAATGCCGGTGTCCCCCAAGGTTCAGTTCTTTCCCCCACTCTTTTCCTCTTGTATATCAATGACCTTCTTCCATTGACTGGAAATCCTATCCATAGTTTTGCCGATGATAGCACATTGCATTCTACTTTCCATTTTGAGAAACCTTGTCCTGCTCAATCAGCTTAAACTTCTCTAAAATCTGCTGCCAATTCCTTAAATGCCGATCTTCAGGTAATTCTCCAGTGGGGCAAAGACAACTTAGTTGATTTCAACCCTTCTAAAACTCAGTCTTGTCTTATATCTCGCAAAAAGGATTCTTCTACTCCTATGCGTATCTTTGGTGACACTCCATTTCTAGGAAAAATGATATATCTCTTTTGGGGATTACCCTGACTTCTAATCTCTCTTGGCACAAGCACATTACAAATATTGCTTCCTCTGCATCTAAAAAACTTGGTTTTCTCTTTCGCTCTCGGCGTTACTTTTCTTCCAAACTTCACTCTGTACAAATCGCAAATCCGCCCTACCATGGAATATTGTTCCTACATCTGGGGTGGTGCCCCGAAAATCTCTCTCAGGCTTCTTGATTCCATTTAGAAGAGGGCAGTTAGGTTAATTAATGATTCATCTCTAACAGAGTCTCTCCACTCGCTTTCTCATAGACGTTCTGTTTCTGCTGCATGCCTCTTCTACAGATACTTCCATGGGCACTGTTCTTCTGAATTGGATTCTATAATTCCCGCTCTCTCTTTCAAAACAGTCCGAACACGTGCCACCACCAGCCAACATCCATTTACTGTCCAACTTTAAACCCACAGAACCAACTTTTCATCTTCCTCGTTTATTCATTCAACTTCCGTTTTCTGGAACAACCTTCCTTCGTACATATTTCTTGAAAATTTCAGTCTACAGAAGTTCAAGTCCAATGTCAACAAATATCTTCTTTCGTCTTCTCAACCTCCAACCCAAGCACCCTACTGAGTACTATAGGTTCTAATACCTCTCATATTTGGGGTTTACATAAAAAAAAAAAACTTGAAAAACAATTTTCAGTACGAGTTGAAGGGTTCAGCATGAATAAACCTTTAAAAAAAAAAAAAAAAAAAAAAAAAAGGACCAACCATCGAACGGTACACTTATGTTTTCTAATCATCAAGGTCTTACAGATTTCAGAGAACCTGGAATTTCCACCAATTCCCAGCAGTGCGGAAAAACATCGCAGTGCCCGAATACAATTTTTAACAACAAGAAACCCAACAAAACTCGAAGAGAGAATTGTCCATATGTAGTGAGTTCACTCAAAACCATTTTCAGAAAAATGCGATAAACGAGGTTTCGGAATCTTTCTTACAGTCTGAGTCTGGATCTCTAGCTTTGAAATTTCCATATATATTTGGAATCGTAAACATCTCAGGTTTCCACTACACCACTGTATCCTTCCGTGACACCCATCATAATCCCAAAAGACACGATTCATGATAGAAGGAGATGGGGGAGAAATTGCCAGAGCTTTTCTCTGAAAAATAAACATAAGGTTCACCACTTCAAGTCTTCAACAAGCGGAGTGAAACTTAAGCAATTGCTCTTAACATTTTAAAGGATTTTTTGATCATATCTGGCATAAAGATCTAAAAAAAGCTCTCATCTTATGGACTGTCCTCTTGTTTTTACAAATGGATAGCTAGTTTTCTCTGATTGTTCGCAGGGGTGATGGTAGATGGCTCTCTACTAATGCAGGTGTTCCCCAAGGTTCAGTTCTTTCTCCCACTCTTTTCCTCTTGTATATTAATGACTTTCTTCCGCTGACCAGAAATCCTATCCATAATTTTGCTGATGATAGAACATTGCATTCCTCCCTGCAGTTTGAGAAAACTTGCCCTGCACAAACAGTTTCAACTTCTCGAATATCCACTACCAATTCCTTAAATGCTTGATTGATTTGGTTTTTTATGGCGCAAAAACAACAAGGTTATAGTGCGCCAGACAACCTTAAATGCCGATCTCCAGGTAATTCTCCAATGGAGCAAAGATAACTTAGTCGATTTCAATCCTTCTAAAACTCAGCCCTGTGTTATATCTCGCAAAAAAGAATTCTTCTATGTTATCCACCTTCAACTTCTGCTTCCTGCCTTTCTATGGATACTTCCATGGGCACTCTTCTTCTGAATTGACATCCATTCTACCATTCTCTTCCAAACCAGTCAGTACCTATTCATTGTCCAATTCCGAGCTCACACAGCCAACTTTTCTCTTCTTTATTAATCCCTTCTACTTCTGTTCCAGAGAACAGAAGTAGAAGGGAAAAATACCATTTGTAAAACTCGCAACGAGAGGGATGTGTGAGGGGAAAAAAACTGAGAGGGGGAGAAAAGAAAGAAAGAGAAATTGTCCGTCGGTTTCTTCCAGCTGTCTCCACCAGATGCGAGGCGAAGTTGAGCGAAAGGGTTCAGTAAACGAAACTGACCTGGACGTGCAGGCTCACTGCTTCTCGACAGTCGTCAAGGTGACCTGTTGAGAGCTTAGGGATCGTAAATTCTGGTCGTAAACGACTCCCTCAATAACCGGAGACTCGGTGCAGCCGTAAATGATGCCAACGCCGTACAGCACTGGTAAGCCATCATTTAGGAAGAATCAGAGGGGGTATTCTTCAGAGCACGGACCGAAAATTTGTATTAGCGGAGACTTAGTGTTCTACAGAGATAAGGTGTTACAGTTGCGAGGAAAGATGCGGGCTGCTGCTGCTGCCGATGAGAGCGGCGTATTAGGCTCTCGTGCACCTGTTAGGAACTCTTTCTCGAGGAAATCGATCGATGTGACCTCTGCGAAATGCGAACAAATGGAAGTAAGAAAGTGGAGCGATGTCGTGATTACTTCGAAGCGTGTCTTAGGACCGACGAGTGGGGAAATCTCCCGACATTGGCGTCTAGTGGTTTGAAGTGAACTTGCAGATAGCACCATTAAGTAGCGCAAACAGCAGAGCCCTGCGGACATGCTGCAAAAATCTCCTAAGGCTCAACTTAGTGAGAATAAAAACGCCCAGCCTCGAATTAGGTAAGTGCCGCTCCTGCAAAAAAACCACGTGCACAAAAAAAAACTCATTTTAAACTTAAGCGGAAATTATAATCTCTGGAACGATAAGTCACCTTCTAAGCAAGGCAATATATATTTTTTTTCTTCTTTTGTTCTTAGAACCCGACGTTTATGGTCCTTTTGCAAAGTAAAAGGAATTATGAACGATACAATCTCTTCCCTATCCCCCCTACCCCAGCACAGACGCGCAAAAAATAAAACTACACAAACATGACAAAGTATTTTAATTCTCCATTAAAATAACGGCTTCAAGCCGGTATTAGACCCTAAACAAATTACACGGGTTTTAAATTTTTTTCCCTTTTTTTTTCCTTTTTTTTTTTTTTAATAGTGGCAAAGCACGAGACTAAATAGTGAAGTCGATGATAATATTAAAGTCTGCTAAAACATCCGTTTTTGTGAAAAGAAAATAAAGATGAGGATAACTGATGTTCTTTATACTCGGGATGAAAGAGAAAAGGATAGCTGCAACCTGCAACAATGGAGAAGAAAAAACTTAATTCCTTCTGCTGCGAAATTGAATTAGGATAACCAGACTTGTTTTATCTTCCAGTGAGCTTTTCGCTGGCTACCGGATCTCTAATAACGTTTATGTCTCGTGATGAAGGATGAGTGCCTTTATTTTATCGTCCTTTTTTTAGTGAGCGCCTTTATAAGCAAGAAAGAGCGACTTATTAGCGCCTGGTTGAAAAAAGTGTAACCTCCCCCCTCCCTCCTACACAAGCTGGTGTTTACAAAACATCCAATTTCCATGTTTTGTTTTCTGTTTCCATTGTTAGCGTCTTTCTCCTTTCACTGGCAATATCTTTTTAAAAGGCCTTCAGGACTAAAACATTTTGCACTCTTTTACTGCTTCTTGTCGTCCATTTCATTTCTCAGCTGTACATCTATTAACTAACATTTTCGCTCTTTTTATAGAGGGTGTTTTAACTGCGCACTTCGTCTCATTGCAGCGGCTAATCGAATTTAACCCGGAAGACTACAGTGCTCGGTCTTTATAAGCAAAAGCGCGCACCTTGCATGCAACACTGAGCTGTTTAAATAATTGAAGCTATCGTCTGCTTATGAGATACCCAATCGATTTTATTACTAAAATTAGCACCCAATTATTGGCAGTGCTGACAAAGAACTTAATTTGAAAAGAATTCTTTAATACAATCTTTCTGCAAGCTCATAGGACGCATTTAATGCGCAAATAATTATATGAGCAAAGTTAATTGAAATACACTAATATCTAAAAAGTTAGGTAACAAACATGCTAAAAATAGAAAGAAATATTTCAAAATACTTTCGTTTAACTCTGATGGTACACCAATAATATTTAAATGGATCCACACTTGACGTCTTAAGAAACTCAAGATGTCAAGTGTCTCCTAGTAAAAAGAAAAAAAAAAAGTCATTTAAAAAATTTTTTCCTTCTGTCACTTTCACTGTACAAACTTGCAATCTCTTTAACCCCCCTCCCCCCACCCGCTTCTTCCAAGTGAGATCAAAATAAGAAGAGGTCTAAGATGTCAGTAACGGGCTTTCGATGGACCCCGCTCTTAAAAGCAGAACAATAAACATGTGTTCACACTCACACAAAGATTGACTTGGGGGCAGATCAAAGAACCCCTCGTCTCCTGCAAGACAACTTGTCTACTGGCGCATCTTTAGACGGAAGGGAGAGCGAAAATCCGACGTTGTAAGGATCTTCAAGTGCCCGAAGTTCACCATCTGCCAGCCAGGGACATGAGGGGGCGTGTTGTGACGGATGATGTCGAAAAGAATTTTAAAAAGGGAGGACGTCGGACTGATAACTTTGTTGGCATTCCCCGGCTACGCGTGCCGTGACACTCCCCTACGCAGACGTAACGTAGAAGCTACCACCCTGAGGGATATTTCTCTCTCGTGCATCCACACACGCGCAAAAAAAAAAAAAAAAAAAAGTCCTCGTAAGTTCGAACGTCTCCAAGAGAAAATGCTTTAGTGGCCATGATAACATTCTTTTTACTTTTGCTTAAAAAAAAAGAGTATTTGACTTCAGCCATTAAATATAAATTATAACTTCAAATATAATGTAAACGATAAATCTTTAATAAAATTTCAGACGAACGAAAAAGTACAGAAAAAAAAGATACAAATAATACACACCACAAAATAATACAAATAGCTTTCCGATTGTTGATTCTTGGCCAAATAACGACAAATTTCGAAAACGTTTCGTGCCAGATTACTATTTTCGTCTGCTGTTGTCTCTGCTGCAAACATATCGCTATATTTTGGCAAAAACGAAGACATCAACATGCAGATTCATGTAAATCTAAATTCCCACCGCAGAGACCGACTACAGTACTGGAGAAATCTTATCAACAAACCAAATCACATAAACTGGCCTTCCAAAGAATACAAAATGTATGGCCCTACGCTAAGCACTTGAAAACTTGGAAAAACTTCCTTCGAAATGATAAAGCTTCAACTCTTTGACGTACGCACATTTGTACTAAGGAACTATAAATAGCAAATGAGATACCGAATCAATAAGAACAGAGGGAGAGTCTTCTTCTCGCATGAAAAATGCGCTGGAAAAACGCAGCAACTCTGTTGAGAAATGCAGCTGCAAATTACAAATATTTGAAGAAAGGTAGAGAAACAAATTAGAACCTTGGTAAAAATGTTATTAGTTGGAATACTCATAACATTTTTTACTAAGGTCATTACTTAGCGACTGATAAAAAGTACGCAATTAGCTTATTTATTAATTTCTTTTTAGACCATGTTTTTCAATATTGTTATTAGCATAAAATAACGAAATCGAGCTTTATACAGGCATTACATTAAAAAAAAAAAAAAAAAAAAAAGTATAAACGCGCATGCGTAGGAGAGAAAAGTTAAAAAAAAAAAAATTCCAGTATATTAGCATAAAAAAACATTATGCAAAGCAAATATCAAGGCGCATGCGCAGAAATGGAAGCGAAAAAAATTATTTTTCACTGTTATGAACAACAAAAAAAGGCAAAAATCAAGCTTTAAATGTTATAGACAAAAAAAATATATAAGTACGCATGCGCAAAAAGGAAAGTGGGAAAAACACATTTTTACCAAAAACAAAAAAGGTGAAATCAAGCTTTATTTAATTATACAACGACAACAACAACAACAAAAAAAAAAAAAAAAAAAAGAAGAAGGAAAAAAACGCGCATGCGCAGAAAGTAAAACGGGGAAAGGTTCTACTAAAATAATAGAAAAGCCACAAATGATTCCGATAGTGTTATCACCTATCCAAAATATGTGGGAAGAATGCTTCGTTCGCTCTTTAATTTATCTTTCGAAACTCCCACGTGGGATCTGTAACAAACAGATCTGCTTAATTAATTTCATTATTAAGTGCTGGAACGAGGATGACATTTCTCTCCACTAACACGCACCTCCATTATTACTGCAGATGTCAGTCAGACTGGACCGTTTGTCACTTCTCATTGCTGTGAGCGAAGTTCTACACGGCTGTCCATTTATCATCCTCGTGTCCGTTCTTAACCTCGGACACGCCACGTGAAACAACGAGAACATCTAGCGAATAGACAAAGCTGGCGTGGACAAGAAAGAAGAAATGCATTAACTCTCTCGAATATGCCCGTTTAAGAAAAATGAAACGCTGAAGATAAAGATGAGCACGTGTTCTGTTATTTAAAAAAAAAAAAAAAAAAAAATTTTCGTCGGAAAAGAAATTAGATTCTTCGCGCATGTTCTCTAAGGTAAATCACCTTAGGAGATTTACTTCTTTGTTTATTCGTTGAAAAACCGAGAAATTAAACAAATAAAGAAAAAAAGAATATAAAGAATAAAAGAAGAGGAGAAAACTGGATAAGGTAGGAAAATTTTGGTGGCAACGAACTGCACGCGATGAGCAAAAAAAGAAAACGCCCACGTGCTCGTTTCAACTCTCTCTCTCTCGGCTATAAAACAGTTTTTTTTGTAACACCTTGCCTGGTCATTCCGTGTGTCGTTTCCCTGAGATGTCCCTGCGCGTGGCAGGCGGGTGCCGAGCGAGTTCTCACTCCATAACTCAAGGTAAATGCCCATTACCGCCGAACACTCCGCACAGGGGGGAAGTTCGACTGTTCGAGTGTGTGCGGTTGGCACGCAGACAGGACCCCAATGTGTTTCGGCATCTATAAAACGCACGTGAGGCAGGATGATAAATACCTTTTGTCACGGGATACTTACGATAATTCGAAGTAACGCACCGGCGGTCCGTGCAACCTGCTGCATGCGAACGAACCCCCGTTCGAAGAAAGGTCACTGGCATAGAAATTAACTCGAGCAAAGGAGGGCGGTGGCCGGACCAGAAGTTATGGGGGAAACAGCAGAAGGGACATGGACGACCAAGGTTTTTTTTCCTTCTTCTTCTTCTTCCTTTTTTTTTTTTTTTTTATCTATTCACAACAAAAGCGCGTTAACGACCGAATCCGAGCTCGTCGAGAATATATCGTTTGCCAGTTCGGTGTGCATTAGATGCCTTCGTCCTAGACACTGCTCATGTAGAACGTTGATGTACAACTTATTATTAAGAAGAAAATTAACAAAAGTTAAGTGGGCAGTACAGACGATATATGTTTTTTCTTCAGGGGCCTTCATATCCCTTCAGGCTGCGCATCACTAATCTACATCAGGTGTTTCATTCTGTCTCAATTTTTTTTTAATACGTAAAATTAACGTTTCTTTTCTCTTTTATACATATATCAGCCAATAACTAAATTATTATAAGCAACAATCCATTAATTTGTTCTTTATTTTCCCTAAAACGTGCAAATTGCGAGGATTTCATTCTGTACCGAATGTACAAGCTTGGAGATCTCGCTCTATCGATCGCACTCGAGGCATTTTGAAAGAGGATTTAAAATCTTACCAGATCTGATTTTGTTTATTTGAAATTTCGGTTTCACCTATTCCGTTTCATCCTCATATATTGTGAGCCAAAATTAGACCACTACTTCGCATTTGCGCTGATTTTATAATGATAAAATCTTTCCCATTATACAGCCTAGAAAACTGTCGAAACATACACACGCGCATGCTCACAAACACCCACATACAAAAGCGTGCCAATCTCAATACTGCGTAGCTTCACTGTCCCGCAACTTTTCTTTTTTTTTTTTCTTTATAAAATATGAGTGACATTAAATTTTAAGTACGCAAAAAAAGAACCAACCGAGCGATAGAATAAAAGCGAGAGATCCAGAGAACCCATTCTTTGGGCTAGTTTCAAGTTGTCGATGTTTATCTTCCAAGCTAGCGTTGCAGGGTTCCTAATCTGCATTCACTAGCACGTTCTGCCTGCCTGATAAGAGAATCGAGTAACGAGATGATCCTCCCGCAGTGGTCTAAACCCAGGTGTGGGGAACTTCGCTCTGATTCGAGCAGCCGGAACAAAAGTACGAAACTCTGTTTTCTTTATTTCTTCCTTCCTTTTTTGGATAAATTTATCGGGTCCAGAGCAGTTTCATCTTATAGGTACCACAGGAAATGAAACCAATTTAAAGCACAGAGGGAAAAATCCGCAGCGAACGATTTCTAATCATACACGCCTAGTCTACTGTGTACAGCGAGTGGACAAAATATTAGGAGAATTACGACTATGGAAAGAATGGATTTGGAGGCCGTGTACAAAGTAGAAATTCTGTACAATAGTTATTTAAAATCTACGCAATAATGATTAATCGTTATCCCATTAATAAGGTGTAACGGCTATCCATCATAAATACGGCACCCAATTCACGACATCTTAAAAGCTTTTGTTCTGAATGTTTGCATCAATTGCTTGCCGAACCGTTGACAGACGTTTATCTATAAAAGAATGAGTACAATGCCTTTGGCAATTTTTGTGGATGTTATGCAGGTAGCGATTTAGTCCGGAAAGTTTCAGTTATGATTTCTCCAGGAGAATGTACAAACCGACTACAGGATACACGCAATTCATAGAGCTGTTATATCGATGCATCGCGGGCTGCCTTGCATTGGCTATTTCTATAACAATCAACCAATCTTCCACACGACATTGTCATTCATGCTACAACTTGCGCTTCCATCAAGGGATGAGACAGCACCGCGAAAAGAAGTCTAAGGGTGGTTAAACCTCACCTCCTCCAGTTTATCTTCCATCTACTCTAAGGGTGGCTCTAAGAGTGAAGTTGGAAATTATCGACCTGTCAGTCTGACTTCAGTGATAGGGAAAATCATGGAGGCAATGATCAAGGGTGGAATTCAGGATCATTTGGATCGAATTGAAATTCTCAAGGATACTCAGCATGGTTTCGTAAAGGTTAAATCATGTTTAACAAATCTGGTTCGCTATTTCGAAAGGGTCACTCACGAGCTGGATTTAGGGAATAATTTCGACATTGTTTATTTAGATTTCAGCAAAGCTTTTGACTCAGTCCCACATGAGCGGTTGCTTTATAAGCTGGAACAGGTTGGAATCACTGGGAAAATCCTTAGATGGATAGAAGGATGGCTTCAGGGCAGGAGGCAGAGGGTTGTGATAAATGGCTATTCCTCAGATTGGGTTGATATAAGAAGTGGGGTTTCCCAAGGATCAGTATTAGGACCACTGTTGTTTTTAATTTTCATAAACGACATTGATGAAGGGATAGAGGGCGTGATGTCTAAATTTGCAGATGATGTTAAAATTGGAAGAGTAGTTAATGATCACTGTCAAGCTGAGCTTCTTCAGAGAGACCTAGATAGACTTCAGGAATGGTCAGAAAAATGGCAGCTATGCTTTAAATCAACAAAGTGTAAGGTATTACACTTGGGGAAACAGTAATCCCAAAATAACTTATTCACTTGGTAGAGTTCAACTAAACCCAGTACTGGAGGAAAGGGACTTGGGTGTTACGATACGGTCAGACATGAAATTCTCTGAGCATTGTAAACAGGTTGCAAGGAAGGCCCATGCTGTCCTATCGATGATCTATCGAACTTTTGCAAGTAGAGATAGGGACGTGATAATCCCATTATATAAGGCTTATGTTAGACCACACTTGGAATACTGTGTTCAAGTATGGAGACCGCACCTAAAGAAAGACATCGAGCTTCTTGAAAGGGTGCAAAGAAGGGTAACTCGCCTGGTGAGATCGGCAAAAGGGCGTCCTTATGAAGAAAGACTTCGAATATGTGGGTTGCAGAGTTTGGAAACTAGACACCTTAGAGGAGATTTGATTGAGGTGTTTAAGGCTCTGAGAGGCATCAGTAAAATGAATGAGGACAAAATTTTCAAGATTATAAATGATGCTAGAACTAGGGGACATAAATTCAAGTTACGCGGGGAAATGTTTAGATTGGACTGCAGGAAGTTTTATTTTAGCCAGCGAGTTATAAATTACTGGAATAAGTTGCCTTCACGGGTGGTAGAGGCTGACAGTTTGGGGAAATTCAAAGGTCATCTGGATAGTACCTTCGGGTGAGGGAAGCGCATAGGATGATAGGTTTAATTTCATTTTCTTTTATTAATTATTATTTTTTTATCATTGTTTTATTCGGGTTTTTTTTTTTTTTTTTTGGCTGGTGCAGCATAAGCCATAGGGGGAATACACGATTTCCATTCCGAATTTAATTTTGCATTTCAAATATACGCAGAAGAGATCTGCGAGAAATTGCACTCCAGTAGATCTATTCGTTTACTACAGCAAAAAACCCGTTCTGAAAAACAAACCGAATCAAGGAAAATCACGTGATCTATAAATTACTACGTCGGCTGACATTCTCCCCTGGCAAAGAGTCGCTGCTGTCCGGAGAAAGCACACTCGCGCGGGTCAAGGGATCAGCGAATATTGGAATTTCGAGGAACGGTCTCCGTCTATTGGAAAACATGGGAATTTTATGTATGTAACCCGGCCCTGGCATATGGAGGAGTCCTCCGTAATGGCGCAATGGATTTACATATGAAGTACCGAGCACAGGTGTAGCTAGTGAGTTTCGGCATGTCTTGCCCTCCATTTATCATCGTCTATGGAAAAACAGTCAGAGAGGGAGAGCCCGGATTTCGTACTCCTTGAAACAACGCGGTGTCTTGAACTCGGACAAAAATACAATTCCGCATTCAAACGGAACTGGTGAATTTTTCATGGGTGGAGGAACACGACCGCGAGTATTTTAATCGTCAGGACACGCAGCTTAAAACTCCCCGAATATACAAGAAGCGCAACATTTGGTGAAAACGTTAAGCCGCTGTTCACGTGACTAATGAAATATTTCGTTGTATTTTTATATTAGGTACCATACAAGATTTCCCATCATTTAGCGACATATAGGCTCAGCTAATATTTTAATTTCATACTTTTCATTAAAGCGATAATAATTATTATTTAATATTATAATAATAAAATTCTTGGCGAGCCTGTTGGTCGGGATAAGTAAAGCAAGTTTTAACAGTAAAAATTTAGAAAAAAAAGACACACACCCATAAAAGTATAACATTAAAAGCGAGAAAATACTTGTATGTACAGAAACAAAGCAGCTTTCCGTGATGTATGCAGTTTTCTGAACTCACTAAAAGCAGTTCATGAATGGCCCCGACCACAAGAGTGAAAATAAACCCGGGGGAGAGGCAAATCATAATTAATACTGGACGAGGGGATGGGTGGATTGAGTGCAGCGGCGTCTAAGGTTATAGTGCCAAGCCCAGGTTCTTATACACATAAAAGGATTGGGGAGAGATAAGGGAAAGTCAGTTGCACTCCGAGTTTGAATGAACAATAGTCTTTTAGATGTTGTGTCAGCAGTGACCACTGCGAAAAATAACAGACTCATAACAGAATATATACGGAACCCCTTGTTACGATTAACATTGGAAACCGGTATTGAAATATGCAACGCTTACAACCAAGGACAAATTCGATAATTTTTCTATTTATTTATGAAAGACCGACTATTAATCGTTTTCTGTCAATCAGCAACGTTTATCTTTTTGTACCTGCGTTGTTTATCATGCATATTATGTCTATTTCTTAGAATTAAATTTTAATCATTTTTGTGTTGAGGAGCCATACTATCAGCGGACTTGTAATTAAAATGTGTGTGAATCCCCTGGCTATAGATCGCGTGAAAAGAAAATCGTACATAACATATTATATTCTTAATTAGTAAAAAATGGAATAAAGATTTCTCTTTGAACCATGCATGATTGGATCAAGTTGACCACGCCAATTACACCAGTTCTCAAGCCTCCTACGAAATTCCCTGGCATAATAGAGACCACAGTCCGGACATCGCATGCTGCTTTTCTCTGCACTAATAGCGGGATGGGGAGGTCTGAATTCGTGCGATTATGAAATGCAGCCTCTTTCCAGGAAGCTGAACACAACGAATGCAAGTAGAAGAAACCGCACAACACGTGGCAAAAGTGGACTCGCCCGCAACGCAGGTTACCAAGGACACAGTCAGGGTATCTGCAATTCGCCAAGGTCCCTGCTCGAAATTATCGAATTATTTCTTGGCTCGAGGCCCTTCATAATTTTGCATGGAATCCCGATATTAATAGCCACAAGCATCCATCAATGGACCCTGTTAGTTTCACGACGACCGCTGGCGATGCATCGATGAGACGCTGGTTACTCATTCGTCTTCGAAACATAACTTTCTTTCCCCCCCCCTCTCCTCAACTTCTCTTATTTTCATTCTCGTCCTTTCTTTCATTTTCCGAAGTTGATTATGGTGTGCCACTCAGCCTTATTTATTGTCACGCGTGGGTCACGTGGTGGCATTTCTGTCTTTTTATGGCCGTTTATGAGCTACTGTTAGCGGGTTGACAAAGGGGGCACTTTGGTTTTTATTCTACATTCTTTGTTTTACGTGTATATTTTATTTTCTGTGCATTTTTATCACCTTTGTTTTATGGACGTGTTTTTATATTTATCCATACAAAAAACGGGTTTTGTTCAGTTTGCGTGCCAAGAATTTTATTATTACACCGATTCCTGACTCAAGGCACTTTTGCCAATATCCCCGATATGTCATGAATTTGTTAATAGAAGCTTGTCCCGGTGATAGAAAAGCGTGTTTAATGCTACCATTAGGAGCGGAAAAAACAGCTAAGAATTTCTGTTGCAAGTTAAGAAATAACCAAGAAACCATCACATTTGTACACAGAAATGTTCATAACTGTGTCAACACATTCCTGAATGATCCGAAATGCGATAAGTCCCCCCCCCCCAATGAATTAAATTCGCGAGTTTGCGTATGTTGAGTAACTTCCTGACCTTCTCCACAGCAGGTGAGTACCGAAATGGGCCAGGGTTACCAATTACTCATATCTGTTATTCCATAGTGATAACTCACTGACCTTGGAAAAAAGACTTGTTCAAAAAATAAGGAAATATCATTTTTCTTGGAGGAAGACTTATTTCCTTAACTAGATTCAATTTAGATTAGATGCGGGATATCAAGTGGATCAAAACTGCCTTTTGGCGTGTAATTTTATACAGTTTTTAAACTGAAATTAGCTCACCAGGTGGAGCAGCACTCTCCTGCCCGATATCATTTGTGTGATTCGAAAAATCAACCGGATATACGAAGAGTAGAGGAATGGAAGTTTATCTTATTGTATGTGATGGACAAGTTTAGTCCAATGTTTGATGCAAATTAATTTTTTTTAAGTAACATACATAATAAGACAGGATCCTTAACTACACTTATCTCGAATCCACGGCTTCAGTGGTCATTGTTTTTGAATCATACACTATTCTCCAACATCTGCTTGGGCACTAAATGAATTTCTTTTTTTTTCTGATTACAAAAATGTAATGTTTAATATCGAATAAGATCCTCTCCCACGGGCTTCAATGATTAGTAACCCTCTGAGGAACACTTTCCACAAGCGCTTGGTAATCTTGCTGAATTTGAATTCCGTCTCTGACAGAGGGATCTTTTATTCAAACCAGGGTTAAGTTAGATGGTCTTGGATTAGAGTAGCATACCCTTCCACTATTTTTTCATCCTGCAAAACAAAAAAACAGCACCCACAGAAATGCATGCAATTTAAAGACGCGATATATTGATGCCTCGGCATTTATTCTAAATAACTGCCCCTAAAGACGTCTAAAGACTAAGAGGCAGCTTTTATTATAATCTATTTATTTTTATTTTTTACTTATTTTTATTTATTAATCATTTATTAATTATTTTTGTTATTTTTTATTTATTTTTGTTATTTTTTATTTATTTTTATTTATTTTTGTTATTTTTTATTTATGAATTATTTTTGTTATTTTTTATTTATTTTTGTTATTTTTTATTTATTTTTATTTATTTTTGTTATTTTTTATTTATGAATTATTTTTGTTATTTTTTATTTATTTTTATTTTTTATTTAAGATTTTATTTATTAATTATTTTTTTATTTATTTTTGTTATTTTTTATTTATGATTTTATTTTATTATTTATTTATATTATTTTTATTTAAGATTTTATTTATTAATTATTTTATTATTTATTTTTATTATTTTTTATTTATGATTTTATTTATTAATTATTTTATTTTATTATTATTTTTTTTTGTTTATCGCTCGTTTCACCAACAGACGCCTTTTTGTGTTTTGGCAACTGACACTAAATCTGTCTGTGAGCTCATCTGCCGGGCTGCTTGAGGGTTGTTATTTACTAGCACGAGATCCATTTATAATGAACTACTTTTAAAACCCTTTTCCAAAAGTACATTTAATGAGCTGAGAAACGATCTCCCCCGTTTTCTTTGCCTCGGCTTAACTCGAGAGATAAATCGTCGTATTTTAAAGCGTGTTTTCTTTCGGCACGCGCACTATTAATCTCAAAAATACGGAGTAAGTCCAGAATTAAGTATTAATTAAAACATCTCTTTCATAACGAACTTTTATTCCCGAACTGAGATATTTCGCCGAAACGCAGACGAAGAAAAAAAAAAAAAAGCGGTTTTAATTAAGCCGCTTCTGTGTTTCCATAAATATTAATCTTTTAATTCTCGTAATCCGAGATGTCAAAGAAAACCTGCATGAAGATTAACCATCGAGCCACTTCCTAAATTCCATTTTACTTTCGAAAAGTTGTTTAAAACGCGCCGCTCTCTTTGCTACACGCATAACACCGGAGGTGAGGTAATTCTATATAGCGGGCGCTCGCCTTCTCTAAACACCTTTGTGCGAATTCTGAAAGACATTAACGCGAACTAAAAATATCATTGTGGATACACAAATGTGCTCATTACAGTTCTTTCCCCTCGCTTTAAGCTCGTTAATTTCGTTTTAATCCGCGTGATTTAATTGTTGGCAGCGCGCGATGCACAAATGAAACGAGCAACAATTAAAACTCCCACGTCATCTGTCATTTAGCCCAGACGTAGAATTGAGGCAATGAGTTCTCGTGATGATATTAGCTAAATATTGGATTTTCGGATGGAAATATAATCCTAAATGGATAAAAAAAAAATCCTTCGTTAATGTAGTCATCACATTAGAACAGGGGAAATACTTCGAGGAGTTTTGGCTAGTTGGGGAACTCGGAAATTCAATAAAGGGATTAAAAATAATACGACAAAAATAAATGAGATGCGCGAAAAATAAAATCTATTTTTTGATAGCGGTTAAAACTCGTATCTGGCTCCAATGTTGGATTACGCCAGTTATCTCTACTAATTAATAACAGTATCTAGGAATTTGTATCTGAAGAAACTTAATGACGGAAAGGAACAATATCGAAAAACCACGGTCAATCGTAATTAGTCGGTTAGCTAGAATAGGAAATAATGAAGTGAACCGTTCTATGATAGGAGCCTGTTATTGGAAAGGTATGATTATCTCAACGTAGCAAAAAACACTTTTCCATTCAAAATAATATGAAAGTCTTATTTAATTCTATCTAAATCAGCATCTTTGCCGCTAATGCACTTATTATTCCGTATCTCTACTCCAGTTTTCCCGTGGTAATTAAGCAAACGTTACTTTTGATTGTACGCATGCGCAATTTCTGTGCCTCGTGAAATCGTCTGCTATTTATTGCACGATTGTCGATTTCAACTGTTTATTTTTCATTGTTCAATTTTACTTCCAGAATAGCTGTTGCGTACTCTGGAAAAGTAAATGTAATTTTATCAAAATAGCATTAAAAGTCACAAAAATCAAATCCGCGTTACTTCGATATTGGAATCTTTTTCTTCTTCTTATCAACCGATATGAAGCCATTTATCATCCCGATCATCACACCTGTGACGTTTACTGTTTTATCTGGGATCCGTAATTTATTTCGCGGTCGTAAACGTGATCATCGATACGGAACTCATTTCAGAGGAAACTCCACCACCACCACGGGCTTACGTCATTCGTAACTTGCTCGCAATAAATAAATAAACAACGCAACAAATCTTGACGTTGGATGATTAAGGTGTGGCTTCGGGGGAAAAATTAACTGGGTCTTTCGAATGGGTAATAAAAACATCGACGGTAGTTTAAAAAGAGTTACTGGACTGGATGCAGGTGATGCTGCTGCTGCTGCTCAGCTACCCGCCCTTAAGGATGATGCTGGATCGATTGTTTTCGCAGAGTTCAAAAGTGCCTCGCGACTTTAAGGTTGAAAATGGAATTAAATATTTTGGAAGCTGCCGAAATAGAACTGGTGGGCTTGCTGGGGAAGGACAAGGAAAAGGAGGACGTGTTTGCCAAGGAAATTCAGGATATGAGACATCAGTTGTGTTCTAGATTCGAACCTTGCTGGCGAGCGACTAAAAGAGGGAAAAATATATCTAACCGAGTTCCAAAACGGTGTAGAATTTTGGCGCAATAATTTCGCAAACCCCGGTTACAGAAGCATCCACGGACATCATTTTAAAGGAATGAAAACGGATCCAAGAGAGGGACGCAACGTTAGACACCAATTCTTCATCAAAAGAACCACAGAATATTAGTTGCCACAGGACGCAACTTGACGACTGGCCAACACGGTCTTCTGCATATCCAGCCGAATCACGAGGTCTACGGAACTGCGGCAGTAATTGGTGCACCATCCACAACATAGGGACAAACAAACTGGAAATAGTACGATGGTAAAATGATCATCGATTGTGGACAGCCAAAAAAAAATCTGTTTTGAAATTCTGCTTCATCCTTGAAGCAGAATTTCACAACAGATGGAAGATGGGGAAGAACTTCGGAGGCGATGGATATCTCTTATACATCACCCCACAGTGCAAGTAGACTTGTGTTCAAAATTATGATTAAACAGTTAAAATCGACGCCATTTCCTTTAAATTTTCATTTTAATAAATCTCTCTTATTCAGAATCAAAAACACAGAATAAAATATCATTCAATGAGGGCTGCGTGTTGCTGATTAAGAGTTTTTTTTTTAGCATCAAGATTCACTGTATGGAAATACGGACGGAGACGGGCATCCGCATTTTCTGACAGCAGTTCAGAAGGTCCTGTCCCGTGATTAGTCTCGTCATTGTCAGAGAAGTTGCAGAGTGACGCAAGACGTTCGCACAGAAACCGGCTCACAAAGGAAAGAGTTTTAACTAACTTGACTTAGTTAAATGGAAGTAGTCAGCGCAGAAGACTTTCGCAGGGAAGGAGGAGGGGAGAGGAGGGGGGAGATTGGCCTTATTATAGCTCTAAGAATACAAGGAGTTGCAGTTTCATTTAACGGGGATCTTCACTAATGACCAAACCGTTAAAAATAGATTGTCCTGGATTTAGTTTATTTTAAGCCTCTCTCTCTCTCTCTCTCTCTCGCTCGCGAAGGAGCATAAGTTTCACAGTATGTATCAGAAGATGTGGTGTGTGAAGGATAGAAACCAATGGATCAAGATATCGGGAAACAGGAGTCGAGTGATTTCTTTCTCAACTTCAGCGTACGTACAAAATCTTGAAGCTAATGGTTACCCTGCCAACTGATGATGTCATCGTAGCGGCATCGCATCCCTATGTTTCTTGCCCTAGCAGTTAGCACAGTGGTTACGATCACTGCCTTACCACACCGTGTGACTTAGGTTCCAGTGTGGTCTTGACGGGAGGAACTTTCGTGTTGTTTTTTCCCTACAGTGGCCGAGTTAGTCGTGCTCAGGAAGAGTTACGGAGTATCCCCAAAACTCGGGTTTTTCATCCCGCAAAACGAGCGAATAAATGCCATTTACAGATACCTCACAACCTTTGATGCTGGATCTAAACGACTCTATATTTCTTAATAAAGCAGCAATAGTACGTATTTCAACTAACTTTCCTTTTATGTCCCCTAAATTAAACAGTGGGTGTACAGAAGATCCTCGTGGATCTTCTGTACACCCACTTTCTTCATAAGGGGTTGCGCAGAATTGTCAAAATTGTGCACAAAATTTGTACCCGAACATGAAAATAATTTTAAAAAATTTAATTTGTTACTCCACATTTAAATGCAATTTAAAGCCTTGCGCTTTCAACACAGCATGATCGTTAGAATTACGCATAGCTGATAATAATTAAAAATTAGAAAGAAGCTCTTATAAAATAAAACGTATAAGGTCGTGTCTTTTTCTACAGCGCATGCGTGTTTCCCTAATTCATACTATATATTAGCTTCGGGATTGTCGAGTACCAAAACTCCTGCAAGAAAAGCACATTTATTTATTTATTTTCATTACTTTTTAGTTTTTTATATATTTTTTTAAGTTAAGGCCACAGAGTCGGGGCTTATAGAATTTGTGCCGACGTAATAAACGAACGCAAAATAATCGTGTACCCCCAGACACTATGAATGAGTAACGGTTACTAATTTTTTATTCATTCGCATTTTATTTTTGCAAGGGGCAACGGAACTTACCGAACACCTTCCGGATTCACCTTTTAACGAAATGCAACGCGGTTAAAAAATAATTAAGGACTTTTATCCGTCTTTAATATACTATTCTACCAAAAGTCAGGGGACACTTGTCCTATTATTTTTGGCACGACAGTGTATATGCACGTAAGCACACCTGTGAGACAAGGAGCGCCACCATTAAATTACAATGTAGTGCGCTGAAGCAAGGCCGTCCATTGGTCGCGCAAGGGCTCCGATCTAGGGGGCCCAATCGAGAAAGACATCAAAGTCTCAAACATAAATAAACGAGGCCCCTTACCCCTTTTGCATTCGGGCCCCCAAGTACCTTTGCACTGTACTGAAGTATCAATAACAAATTTGGTCAAAGTTCATTTATTTCGTACGTGCGAGGGCATGGGCACGAAATGACGGGCAGAGGGTAATAGAAGAGTTCGAAACGTCTGAATTAGTGATGGGGTACGATTATACCTATGCCATTCGAATGGTTCATTCGATTATGCCCCCCCCCTCCCACTAGTGTAAATTGGAAAATGTAAAATGACGAATGGTTAGTTATTTGTATTCTACAGATCGGTTTTGTGGATCAGACTGTATGATTTCCTGTCGGAGAAACCTGGAAAAAGAGAAATTTTAAAAAGGTTTCATCAGGGACCTGAAGAAAAGCTTTCCGAGATTCATTTACCAGCAAGACTTCAGAAGAAATAACAAAGATAAAAATTAAAAAAGAAATCGTGGGCCAAGATCTAGAAGAGCGAAAAGACAGAAAGATTTAAAAGAAGGAAAACAAATAAGGAAGAAAGAAGATATCACTGCTCGATGTAGCGTACTTTTCTTTTTCTAAAATAAAAAAGAGAAAAACTGGAAAGTGTAACGAAAAAGAGAAAGCGTTGAAGAAACTGGGAAAAGGAACGAAAGCTGAGAGAGAGAGAGAGAGAGAGAGAGAGAGAGAGAGAGGGGGGATTCCGAATCAGAGGTCTTGTTAGTCAAACACCAATCGATTGAACTAACGCTCACGATAGTTTCACGTGCACATCCCCTTCAGGTCGCTGACACCTCCTTGACGGAGTCGTTAGGACAGCAGAGGAACAGTGTCGTCTAGACGTATTTAACAAGATGTTCTCGTGGTAACAGTCCGCAAGATGGCATTAATTGTCCAACATCCTCTCTCTCTCATCATGAAAGTGTTAGAAAATCTTGACCCTCTCCTAACTCCACCCCTCTGTGCTTCCTTCACCTCATTAACTCCTCTCCTCTTTTATACTTGCATCCTCTACTCTCTGCCCATCCTTCACGCGCTCGTGTTTGTATTTCTTTCACGTTCTGTTACGTAAATGTGTTATCAACACGATGATGTCATTTTTTAAAAAACGTCGACTGTTCGTTGTGATTAGTTAGCGGACATCCGCTGGCAGGTCATCAATTTAAGTCACTTAAATTATTCCAATAGCACGTGGCAAAAGACTACCTGTCATTTTCCATTTACACCCACTAAAATATTCTTTCTGCAACTCATTTTCTCTTTCTCCGCTGTTTAAAAATTTCTCGGCAATAAAGAGGAAGAGAAAAAAATGACTTCTGACACTGTACTCCTCCGGCCACCCCTTAAGGATGTTTGCCTCTTAATTCCACTCCCTCTCCCCATTAGCCCACTCTTCTACCTTCTCCAGACCTGCCTGTCTCATCGTCCTTTCTTTATAAGGAAGTATTTTTGCCACCTTTCATAATCCAGAGATTTTCCTACATACAAGTCTTCAAAATACAATTCTGTTCTTGAAGACTTATTTACAGTGGACGTTTCTACAAGATTTTTCTAGGAAAGAAACCTCACGACAGCGAAAGCTTGAGATAGGCTACTTTAACTTTGTTCGATAAGTTTGCGGATGTGGATTTATAACAATTTTTAATCCTTTTATGTGGTTATAAGGTTTCAATCGTAAAGATTAGTATAGCGCGCGTGGTTGGTTTTGTATAGTTTTAGGCGCATCAGCAACCTTAGGCCATATTCAGCCATATATAATGTGTCTGTAAACTGAGTGTGTTCTGTGCTCGATTTTCTGTTGGCTGGATGAAAAACCAGAGTTTCCATGAAAAAAAAAAAACCATACTATCCGAGATCGACTAACTCAGCTACATTGTGAAAAAAGGCCCATAAAGATTCCTCACGTCATTAACAGGATTCAGTTAATTCCACCCGACGCAGTGTGGATTAAAGTACGGGTTAGCAGAGCCCTTGCCCAGGACTTCATTCTTTAAGGAGCCACAAATTTTAGAAATCACGATAACGAAAACTCTTTTGGAGCGGGGTACAGTAATATCTTTGTCCGGTCCTGATCAGGTGTGGGGTAGGACAGCAATCCTACTAACTGTGCTACACACGAGGGTACTTATGTATGTACTTTTTGGAGTGGTAGATGTTGCAATGACCCTCCCGTACATCGACTCATGCAACTACGAAGATTTCTCTTGAAAAAATCTGCTGCTTTTGAGACTTTGTAACTATTGTCAAGGTCGGCCACCATATGAAACAGGCTGCAAACTGGTACATATGAAGGGATCGTGTCAAGCCCTCTCTGCAGCACTGGACACCTAAACGGGAAACTACAAGCAATTGCCAACCAGCTCGATACTACCGCCAAGCAATGCAGAACTCTTTGGAAAAGCAGTGGAAGTCCACAGCGGGGGAGGAAGACCAGACGGACATTGCACAGTTGCAACATATCAAGACCCGAATAAACTATATAGAAGCCGCACTAAAAGGTTAACGTCGGCAGATGTGATGGGTTAATTGGAATTATGGCAACCAGATCACCAATGCACAGATCGCTGAGCAGAGTGATTAAATACATTCAGCACACCGGGAAAACAAGGAAAATAAATTCGCATTACTTGATATTCTCAATACGTTGTAAATGAGGAATTTCACGGGGAATTCCCTAACTAATATCCTAGATGATAAGGAAGCTCAAAGCATCACAAGAGATCGATATAAGGCAATTATTCCCAAAGAATGTGGCAAGGGACCACCGCCTGACAAAATTACTGCATATAGACAACAAACCTAAAACAGGAAGCGACAAGGTTAATGAATAAAACCCGTCCAACCTCAGAAATTCACAATAGCAATGAAAAAGGTCCAAAAGATACCCGCAGATGAAGAACAGGATCAAAAAACACAACGTGGTTGCCTGACAACGGCCTCCATTTAATTGACCATTCCAATGCATCGCGCTAGGATCCTACCAGAAAGGACCTCAAGGATGGAGCTGCAGATCACCGCAGTTGTTCAACACTGCAGAGTAGAGGAACACTAAAGAAGACAACCAGCGATCTGACAAGACAAGGGGCATGCAGAAACCTCCCTTCGATGGTGCAACCCCTCTTTCATGGGGAAAAGATTACGCTGAACCTTCCCCCTGGAGATGATCCACATTTTGGCAAAAATAATAAACGCCTCATCTCGTTTAGAGATGAAGTCAACTACCCCAAGTTGATAGCGTTGCAGCTGAGGGTCCCCCTCCCTCCACCTCAGGATCCAGCAGTACTCTGTACTGAATGGTGCTTGTGAGCCCCGAGTTCACTGCCTTCTACGCCTGCATTTAAACTTAATCGTGCTCGACACTGGAAAAACTCCAGAACCTGAACTAGCTCGATTTCAAAAGCAATGGTAAAAAATGTCTTCTAGGTTGTTATGACAACCGCGTTACCACGACGAACACTGAATGTAGCGATAGGAGTAAATAAAATTAAAAAAAAAAAAAAAAAAAAACGCGAGTCCCTACATCTTTCTTCTGCTTGCCACAGCTGGGCTGGTGTCATGCAAGAACACGCGGCTTTGGAAGTGCACTGCATCGGCAGAGAATTGATCGGTTGCTGGCTGTGACGTGGTGAAAAATCACCTCCCAGTCATGGGGCTTAAATACATCGCCCGCAAAACGGACTCCAGTAAATAGAGCCGACTATTCAAGGACGATAAACTGCGAGAGGGAACGCGAAGGACGATGTAATTTATTTGAGGGAAGTTAGTGTACGAATAAACTCACAAGGGACTACTTAGTCCGCCTCTGATTGTACACCGAAGCGTTTGAATGATTGCAGTTTCGATAACTCACCCCCAGGTGGCGGTAATAAAAATTACGGAGGATATTATTTCTGCAAAACCTGATAAGTTCTTTGTTTTTTTTTCACGCTAACTGGCCGAGGTTTTCCGGTGAAGAGGGACGAGGGGAAATCTTATCATTAAGAAGTCATCATCAACGCAAACTACGAAAATAAGTAACCTTACAAGCAGAAATGAGTGGAGTTAAACATCTGCTTAAGCCATCAGCTTGAAAAACTCCAAGCTGTTGAGATCGGGATTCAGTTAACGTACACTCAGTGGCCACTTTAGTAGGTACATCCACCTAATAGCGAGTAGGTCCCCTCTTTAACCCTCAGAAGATTTGTCCTAGCATCGACTCAACGAGATGCCGACGGTGTGGCGCACGGATGCTACTCGTGTTGACTCAACTAAGCCAATCTCGATAAACCCGAGACATTAGTACGTGAAAATCCCAGCAGGGTTGCTTATGCGTTCGTGCGCTAAACGTCAAAGCAACTAAGGCTATGAGGCATCAATATACAAGAATCCAGTCTGTAACTGTGTGTATTCTTAGGTCGGTTTGCTGTTTGCGGGACAACCGCCGTACATAATAATTTTCCCCCGCAGTACATAAGATACGTGTTTGCTGGATGAAAAACCACGAAACCCTGTCCTGTCACCGACTAACTCAGCCACGTTATGAAAATACCCATAAGTTCGAATCCCGTCAATCCCTGGGTCATTGACGGGATTCGAACTTAGCCTTTTTTCATCGAGTGTGGAGGACGGTGATTTTATAATTATCGATTGTGCTACCTGCTAGGGTCCATTTCGTTATACAACGGAATAATCACCTACTTATCCCTGCTGACAAAATTCTTGTATATAATTGAAAAAAAAAAAAAAATACCATGAGCTGTCCTAGCAACCTATATGCACTGCTCAGAGAACTGCATGTCTGATTGCACATTATTATTTATTTGTTTATTAAAGCGGTCCCAGCCAACCTATGACGACCCCGCTGTCAGTTACACATAATTTAGCAGTACAGTATTCTTATATACTCCCTCTCCTATTTGCCCAAGTACAGGGAGGGAAAATCTGTCACGACCAAAACAGATACACGTGAAAAAAAAAAACTGAGAATCAAATTACATAAAAATAAATATAATTAAATTTCAAACAAAGTCCAAACTTCATCGCAAAGAGCTACATCTGTTCAGAGTCTGTTGGAAAACCAGCGGCGCAAGGAGCTGCCGAGAACAGAAATGCCAGCACAAGGAGCTGGAGTTGCAGTGGATATAGCAGACTCATGCCTCCACCAAAGCAAAGACTTTCAGAATGATTCAACAGAACTTCAGGTAATCCGGCACTAGGTTCCCTCTTTAGTACACCATACTGCATTACCAATCTAAAGCTTCCAGATGAAGAAGAGTCTTCCGCCTAACAAATATAGCAGTTGCAAGGCCTGGAAAGCCAAGACGTTCTCCTGTTTATCAAGTAGAATCGTCTCGCAGCCTTCTGCCATAAGATTGAGATTACTCACCCGAGATACCAATTTAATTCATAGATCGATGTACTCTTCACAGTTGTACATATGTTCCCATGATTCCCTTCCACCACAATGGCAACTAGATCTTTCAGTGATTGCTAAATCGTGCAACTTTGCATTAATCGAACCATGACCAGTCGATAAGAACACAGCTTGTAAGTTTGGTGAAAACCAAACTTTATCGAGGCTGCCATTTCTTATATCTGGGAAAAATTTTTGTGTAATCCGTCCTTTATCACAAACACTCCAACGTTCTTGCCAGACATTTACCGGAGCGTCCCGGGTTCTTGCATTTTCCTTCTTGGGATTTGCCAAGATGTCCACCTCTATATTCAGAAAAGAACAGGGAATGCCACGGCGGATGGAGTAAGCCAGCGCACAATACACCAAATGCAGATCAATAGGCAATTTTCCAGTCACAACCTGCAAAGTCTGATTGCACAATTAACCCACGGTCTTTTTCCTTCTTCACTACCTTGAGTGG
Source organism: Mastigoproctus giganteus (assembly GCF_048544385.1). Taxonomy (NCBI): domain Eukaryota; kingdom Metazoa; phylum Arthropoda; class Arachnida; order Uropygi; family Thelyphonidae; genus Mastigoproctus; species Mastigoproctus giganteus. The sequence continues at coordinate 165,851,557 of NC_143584.1, read as the reverse complement.
AACAGTAGCACCCAACTGGCACGTTATTCTGGGACTGCTGCTGCGCATATGAAGTACCTTGCATTTATTAATGATGACAGGTCGTGGAAAAGCTATCATACTCCAGGTCTAAACACCGCGGGAGATCCGATTGGTTTGGCATGTTAGTTCAACATAACAGGAGCCATTCGAGAACCTCGTGGGTGAGTTCAGAGCTACTTTTGTTACTGTGACAGGTGGGTATTCTCCAGTTTCTTCACTTGAAAACATCACCACCACCAACGGACTGCAAGATTCATTGCTTTGTTCGGATTTCTCCACGTCCTCATGTGCAAAAGACCTGCGAAAACATCACCTCGTATGCGGAAGTCTTAAAACGTTTTCCTCGTCACGAAACAGCTCAGACTCCCCACAGGTTCCAGACAGCCACACAGCAATTAGCAGGATTAGCGGAGGATCTAAATTAGGGTTAGGAGTACAGCTGAACCCATCCAAAACAGCTCAAATTACATTATAAAAGAAAAAAAAGGTACAGGACCAACGTATCCCAGTAAATGATTCTTATCTGGCTTTTCTAGCCAATAGCTAAAATCTTTTTCAACAGAAAACATAATTATGGACTACTTTAGATTCCTCCACTAGGTGGAGTTGCCCGAGAAGGAAAACGAGGATTTCATGGCATCTCTAAGCAAAGAAGTTGATAAAGTACAGTAAAAAAATAAAATAAAAAAAATGATCAAGATAATGGCTTTCCATTAACAATAGCTAACTCGCAATAATGGGCGAGGAAATGGAGGCAGACCGAGAACAAGTAAGGAGAAATTGGAAAAATCGGAGAGCGGAAAGAACTGAAGATACTTAAGTAAAGTGAAATCAGAATGGGACATTTTATCGAAGATTCTAAGAGGGTGGAAGTCTTTTATTTTTTATTTTTTTTTTCGCAAGGACATAACTAGAAAGTCCATAAAAGTAACGAAATATACGAATACGTCGGCAAATGAAAATAGTGGAAAAAAATAGAAGGAGGGATAATGCGTGGAATAAATGCTTTGTCTCTATCTTCAAAGGAGAAAGGTACTCATCAGTCAATTAAGTTAAATATGAGAAGACGAATCTAAATCGCTTTCTAAATTAGACAAGATGGGAAGCTTAAAAAAGCAGATGTTCAAGTCTCACTAATCTTCAATACCGAAATTTTTCCAGTTCTATACGGTGGTTGTACCTGCAAAGTCGATATCACATTATCTCATTCTCTTCGCCATAGAAGAACCTCATTTCTGACTATAAAAAGTCAGTTTATAATACCAGTGCTTCAGTTATAATCTATTGTACGCGGATAGCCTATGTATGAAAAAAAAAAAAAAAAAAGAACATAAATGAACAACAACTGCCGAATTTCTATTGGTCCGATTTTATTGAAATTTTGAAAGATTCGATATATCTTTCTAAAAGAGCTAAATATAAAATTTCATGAAAATTCATCCACTTGAGTCGAGTTACTACATGCGAACGGACGGACGGACATGGTGAAGACAATATGCCTAAAGCGATAGCAAAGTAGTGCTAAAGCGCATATTGTCTTCACCATACGCACCTAAAAACGAGGTATGAACACTCGAAAACTGTAAATAACTTCGGATATTTTGAACTTATTAAAACGTACCAAGCACTGAATGGAAGTCCAAGTCACGTAGTTTTTATTGGCCACTACATTTCATTGAGTTGGAAAGTCAGCTTTGAATTACCTTGTACATGCGTGCACTGTTTAAATATGCGCTCGATAGGTTGGGATATGCTCGATCAATGCCATTTTGACCGGTTAACAGCAATTTAAATTTTGTTTTGGGTTTACAGCGCGGTGTCTGAAGTACTTTTCTGTTTGGCTGCCGACGAAGTTAATGGAACTCGAAAGCAACGCGCGTCACTATTCGAATCGCTTCACAAAACCATTTACTTTCAAATCTATGCTAATACTGGGGAAGTTCAACTTTCATCCCATAAAATTTCCTCTGAGACTTCTAAGACAAATACAAACGAGACCTCTACAGTCTCGAGCGAATAGATTTAGCTACAACCTCCTCCGGTATTCGCGTATAAACTATACGTCCAAATCAATCGAATCAGACAAACACAAAAACAAAGTTTATTTTTCGATAATAGCCAAGAAATATATTTTTTAACTGCGAATGTGAATGCAAATATATTTCTTTTTTTTTTTTGACTGAAACATAACGTTTTAGCTGCTATGCTACAGCCTTTGGCAAAATAAAAAAGTATTTTTTAAATTTAAGAGTTAAATTTAGGTTTTTTCTTAATATTTTAATTTAAGGACAGATTAAAATAGCGCATTTAATACAAATCAATGCAGCGTTCGAATTTCTTCTCGAATTCTAAAATTAAATTTGATTAATAGTGCAAAATTAAATTTTAAATAATAATAACTGAAGATTCTAAGGTTGGTTCTTATTTTACTGTTTAACAAGGCGCCTCCGTAGCCAGGTGGGAAGGAGCAGCAGTACGTAGCACACGCTTCTTGATTAGACCGGGGTTCGAGCCCGTCACCACCAAATACGGAGGATGCGGAAAGGTCAGGAAATGACCACCGCATATCCCGGAGCAATATAGCCTTAGTTGCTAATGCTCCTAAAAACCAAATAACAACAACAACTGTTTAACAAGGTTAATACGCAGTGCGTTACACTTCAGGCGCGTTAGCAATAATTCATGATTTATAAGATAACGAACAAAAAAAAAAAAAAAAAGCAGACGTTCATGCGCGAACCGAGAAAATTTCATTTCTGCGCATCTGCCACATTGCTCATTCATTCCTTTAACCAGCACACAGCAACAGACATAATATCCAATGTTTGAGCTAGAATATACAATTTATGGAAGGGCTATGTACGATAAAATAAATAATAATTACCAGATTTCTACTGGCACCAATTTTAGTTAAATTTGGTAAGCGTCCACAAATTTTTCTAAAAGATCCAATTATAAAATTTAATGACAATCCATCTTCTGGGAGTCGAGTTGTTACATGTGGACGGACAGACATGAAGACAACAGGCTTATTAAGTATACAGTACATGTTAATGTGACTAAACACTAAGCAAGGTATGCAAGGTTGGCCACACCCAACAGGCATATAGCAGCCAAGGTGCACCAGATACCAGGTCTAGCGCTCCCTGACCCCGATCCCTAGCCGCATGGAGACACGCCAGATTCTATTATCGATGACTCTTTACTGGGGTCCCAGGGTAGCTAGGGGGGGGCAAGTAGTAAGTGAAAGGAGTTGGTGATAGTGGGAGAAGTTTAGGAATATTTGGGGGGGGGGATAAGGGGATAATACAGCCATCTGCACCTAAAAACTGCATACTGGTCCTGTTTCAAAGGATCCGGTACTCGATACGCTAAGCATAGCTAATCCGGGTTAAAACGTGCGCAGAATTTATCTGATGAAATAAATTCTGCGCATTGTGATACTTTTAGGATTTCAAACAATGCCAGTTACTGGACGTTGTTAGTCATAAAAATTAAACATATTTTAAATGGATACTGTTATCACTGCGAATGTAATTATCTTTTGTTGTTTATATTCTGTTCTTTACGAGTTATTCTCCTCTCCTGGATTATTTGAACAAAACGTGAACGTTAGCAAGGACAGTTCATCAGCTGCACACAAAGGCTTCGACACACGCACACACAAAAAAAAAACGAGACAATGTTAATAATTTCGCCAATCCTCCAATTCTTACCTGAAACCCGATTCGTTTCACGTTTTCCCTTCATCGGGACCAGTCACGCAAAGCCCTTATTCTCTTCTCAATCTTGCAAATAGGCAGCGAGATCCCGTTTTCGTGTAGTGTCGCCACCTTCAATGACTCGATGCCGTGCTAAGTGGAGTTTAACCTGTAAGAGGGTCGTCGTGATGTTGCGGTCTGAGGAAAGGCTCTGTCTACACGGACTTCTCCAGTTAATCGCATCTAATAACATAGAGAACGAAGTCGATTTGCCGCGTGAAACAGAGCTTTTTGGGATAACACAGACGCACAAACATCGCTGGGATGCGCAAACGACCATCGCTTTATTCGTAAAATGATCCTTGCGCCAAAAAAAAGAAGTCCCCGTAATTATTCTTCGTTGGTTTCGCATCACTTCATTTACATAATGATTATAATGTTCACTGCACGGGAAAAGGGTGTGTGCGCGCGTGGGTGGAGACTTGTCTATTCCTGGAGGAGAGGGCAAATGGATCGTAGTACAAATGCAAATTACCCCGTCGTTACAGAAGGTAATTTGCATAAAGAAGTACGCTGTAATAACCACCATCCTGATTAGTTTCCATGGTTGGTGTGATGTTTCTAATCCTCCAGAGCTATTTGCGCACAATAAACATTAAAAAAAAAAAAAAAGAGTTTAAACACGGTTTTTCCCACTAAAACACGTATAAATAATGATGCTCCCTGGTGTCAAAAAGATGAACTTTGATGACAAGACAGAGTCAAATAATCGCGAAAATTATTTCGTCTGTTTCAATGTGGTTTTCCACGAGCATTTTGACTTTTTTTTTAGCGTAACAAAATACCTGCTGGTCTTATTATTTAACTGCCGCTTTTTTGTTCGTTTGTTCATTAACCTTTGGCCTCGATTAAAGCTTCACTCTGGAAGGCTTCAGTCGAGCAATTCTCTCTTTTTTTTATTACGTTTCATTAAAAAGAAAATGTCATTTCTTTTCGCGAATGCCGCGCAATGTTGGGTTAACCTCACTCATTCATCCCTCCTGTCCTCTGCACGTGACAAAATTTCATCCCTGCAGGTCGCCAAATTGTCGAGAGATGTCCAGGTTGTGGAAAAAAGTATTTTTAGACTTCACTCGGAGCATTTTAGAGAAAAAAGTGAAAAAAAAAAAATAAAATAAGGCTCGGTGGCGCAACAGGGTGAAAAGTCAACATCCGCTCAGTTGGATACCCTGGCTTCTTGCCATGCCCGTGTCCTTTTAAAGCCGCAGTCGTCTGATGCCGATTGTGTAGCGTTAGTCATCGACAATATTTTTGCCATTTTCCTTAGCACGGGTTGAATTACAACTGTTTGGGTGTGCTGCGAATTACACCTCCAGACGAAAGGGAAAAAAAGACGAATAATTTCTTACACTCGTCTGGACCACTAGATTGGATCTTTGCTGTTTAAGAATAAGTTTCGATGCCTTCAGCCGATTTATAAACAGAATGAGCTGCTCAAAAATACAATAAAATTTTCTTTTGTCACCAGCTAACTGATGTCCGTCTGGTACCGGCAGAAACCCCAAGATCGGTGACGTCATAAAATTGTTTCGCTGATGGAAAGCTCTTACGTGCATGTAGACACGGTTGAATGGAACCGATTTCAGTTCACAATCCGCGGACACTAATTAAGAACTGCAGACAATCTCCGCCTGCAGTTTTACTGAACATTTTAATGAACAGCAGGTTGGAGGTGAGCTTAGCGCAGCTGTTTTAATTATGCGTGTGATGGACAGTCGAATAAGAGAAACGACACCCGAAGGCCAAAATGTAATAACCGCTCGCACTTTCAGAAATTGGTGACATGGCAGAGAGAGAGAGAGAGAGAGAGATATATGACAAATCAGAAATAAGAGAGCGAGACAAAATAAGAAAGCAGGAAGGGAGCGCTGAAGGAAAAAGAGAAAAGGCCAACTAGACAGAGGAGGAAAAAGCAAAAGAATAAGAAAAAAAATAAGAGAGAAAGAGAAAAAGGAACTAAAGAAAGAGAAATAGAAGAAAAGAGAAGATAAAGAGGGGACAGAAAGAGAAAAATATGAAAATAAATAGGGAGAGAAGTAAATAAAGAAGAGAAAATGAAGAAGAGGAAGACAAAGAAGAGGAGGGGAAAGAGAAGAAAAGGAAAGAATGGAAAGAGAGAGAGATGACAAATCAGAAATAAGACGGGGGGGTGACGAGAGAGAGACAAGCAGAATAAGAAAGCAGGAAGGGAACACGGGAGGAAAAAGAGAAAGAGAAAAAGCCAACTAGACAGAGGAGGAAAAAGCAAAAGAATAAGAAAAAAATAGAGAGAAAGAAGAGAAAAGAAAAGATAAAGAGGGGATAGAGAGAGAAAAATAAATAGGAAGTAAATAACGAGAAAATGAAGAAAAGGAAGATAAAGAAGAGGAGAGAAAGAGAAGAAAAAGCAAAAGAAAAGGAAATAATGGAAAGAGAAAGTGAAAAGAGAAAAATAGAGGGAGGGAAAGAGGGAGAGAGAGAGAGAGAGAGAGAGAGAGAGAGAAAGGAATCAGAAAGACAGAAGAGAAAAAAAGGAGACAGAGAGAGAGAGAAAGAGAGAGAAGAGAAAAAGAAAAACAGAAAGAAGAGAAGAGAAAGGAAGAAGAGGCAAAGAGAGAAATAAAGAATAAGAAAGAAGGAAGGTAGCAGGGAAGAGAAAGAGAAATTAAACTGGATGGAGAAGAAAAAATCAAAAAATAAAGAGGGGGGGGGGATTAAGAAAGTCTTAAAAAAACAAACAAACAGTCTCAATGAAAGGTAAAAAACGGCTTAAGAAAGGGAGAAAAAGAGGAAATGTGGCATAAAAACAAACAAACACGATGGACTCGTGGCTGGCTTCGTCGAAATTTGCACATTATTTTTCTGAATGCTGTGAAATCTTCATCTCTTGACGACGAAGGCGCCTTCTTACAGTCAGAAATGAAAGGCGCCTCTGGTTCCTCTGCCACACTTCCCAACTGCTTATCGAAACTTTTAAGACAACAACTTCGGTGGCTAATGGGGAAAAGAAGTCGTTACTCCTTTCGGTTTTTCTGTTTTAAAAAGAACTCCAGTTCTCGATCCGTCACTTCAATTTTCTTGTTGGAGACGTCTTCGTAACTTTCCGGCTCTTATTACGCGGATTCGCTTCGCAGCCGAGCGGTTCCCGATGCGACTTATGCACTATTGGACGCGGCTATTTTTGCTGGCTGTCAATATTTTCCCGAGTCGTACAAAAGGTGCATCTCCGACGTGGCAAAACAAAAGAAGGGCTAAGCTCTCCGACAATAGACTTTATCGGCACAGTTCCGTTGCCATGGTAACAAGTGTCTTTTCTCTCCGGAGAACAATACTCAAAACCCGGGCGACTAAGATTGCGCGCGAGCAAGTTGGAAATGGTCAATAGGCATTTATCGAAAGTAAAATTATATTTTGGTCTCCACTTGGCGCGCGCTTCGATTATGGATGGGGTTTGGCAGAGGCCGGATATCGAGAGATTTTTTTTTTTTTTTAATAACTGGCACTCATTAATGTTGCTGCGTGTCCTTCTGTTAGCTTTCGCTATTAGGAGAGTTTCTTTCTTCCTTTTCCTATGAGAACACCAACAACACTATAACAAAACGAAGGTGGACCACCGAAAACCAATCTAAAAAGCAATAAATATTATTGCTTTTTAGATTGTGGACCAAACAAGCTTTTTGCATCAGTATTTACACACTTTTAGAAACGTACTTTTAAACTGGATAAAGTAGCGTTCCGCGTACCAATTATGGCAAACTGGATGACTTTGTGATCACTGAAAAGAAATCGGAGATATCGTGTAATCGGGCTGTTCAAAAAGTAGTGGAAATAAGACTGTTCAAAAAAAAAAAAAAAAACAGCATTGCGAGCTTTATTTGCAAGCATTGACGTTATTTGGCGTTCCCTGCAGAGAAGCATGACGCACAATGATACCAACCCAGTCATACGCCATAATCAGCATCTTTTGTATTCCAGTTTTTTGTCAGAATTAGACGATGCACAATGCCCGCATACTTTATGCAAACCACGGAAACATTTCTTTGAGTTTGGTCTTCGCGCGACATTAGACTTTGTCCAAGAGCGCTAATCTTGCTTTATGAACCAGGTCAGAGCACCTGCAGCACGCACTTACACGTTTTCTAAATAAACTTTTCCATTCGCGTAAAATTGCTGGTAAGCACAATTATCCTCTCCAATTTTATGCATAGCCTATGTGCAGCACATAAAAAGGGATCACGCGAATCCTGATCAGGCAGACACCCGGGTGGGCCTATTCAGAAAACCTCTTTTTGGAGTTTCGAATTACGCGCATTTTTTTTTTTTTTTATACTTTCTTTTAACTATCAGTATGTTTGATTCATTAATATTTCTTCCATTTAACAGGCATTTTTAATTTTACTTTTCTCGACATCCCCACAAGAAAAATAGTCTTCTAACATCCCCGAGGACTGTATACAAATAAATCTTGAAGTCGGGAGTCACAGATTGCTTATCACTGATGCAAAGCATGAGTTAAGCAATATCCGGAGTATACACGTTTGGCAGTCGCATCTAAAAACGACACGAAAGTGACGAAACCCCTTTAAAGAGGGCAAGAGCTGATTTGCTTAAAAAAAAAACAAAAAAAAAAAAAAAAACCAACGCCATCTATTGTGTTTGTGTACCGCGTGCGGTCTTCTATAGTATTTTTTTTATTTTGCAGGATGAAAACTATACAACCACCTTCAATTGAGATTAACTGGGCCAAAAGTGACTTGATTGAGTCTAAGAGGTATTTTTCCCCTTCGTGAAGGGACTAGAACTAGGGGGGGAGGATTATCTTAAACTGATTTTGAAGTGTCTAAGGAATTTACTTCTGCAAATGGTAGTCGAGCATTCCGGTCTCCTGCCAAAGCTTTGGAACACAACCTCTGCCCATCCATACTCCCACCTCTGATGCATCCTGATCGTACTATTACATACCAGCAAAATACTTATTAGCATCCTAATTTTTATACTAACTCTTATATCGACGACCTTGGTAAGCCACCTCTCACCACCTCTCGCCTTCCATGGTCTTCCAATAGAAGGATGTCAGAAGAATTTTGAATAATCTTCATGCAAATAAGATTATTCAGAATTATTCATGTATGTTTTTCCTTCTGTTTGGAATTTCCTCATGTCCAACCAGTTCCTAAAAAGGGCGACAACTCCCTCCCTTTCAATTACCATCCATACCTCTACTTTTTCAAATTAATAGCGAAATCCATTAACTGCCAACTCTTAAACTATCGTATATTCGAAAGAGGAATAAACGTAAACCTTCTATCTCATCAACGATCGTCAATATGGATTCCGTCAGTATCCATCCATCCATCCACTCCTTTGTCACTCAGCTTTGGATAAATTCGATGGAAAATTTGGTGAAACTTAACTAGTTGCTCTCAACATTTCTAAGGATTTAGATCATGTTTAGCGTAAAATTTTCTGTCAACTAATATAACAAACTACCGCCCACGCTTGTCCAAATGGAAAGTTTCTGTAGATTTAAAGAGAGATTGGACAGATACTTGATGGAATCGGCGGCAAGAGATCCTTTTAACTCCGGCCGATGCTTCCTCGGATCATTTGGCAATAACTAACACTATCTGTGATCGGCAGTCACTCAAAACTACGGGTAACAAAATTATAAATATCTTCGCTGGAAACCAGACTGACTTAACAACAACTCCTATCTTTCAAGAAAGCACATAACGAGACATAAATATCGGACACCGCCACCGGAGAAGATATCAGGATCCAAAAGGAAGTCGATCGATGTAGTCGTGGATAATCGAAACGCATCTACCTGGAAGGCACAATTTAAAGTTGGAAAATAGCGACGCTTGTTGGTTAGCTAAGAACAAACAACTCTCTCTCTCTCCCCACACACACATGTAATAAGCAGGTCTGTTGTATAATTAGATTTAGTTGCAGTAAATCCGAAGTAACAGAAGAGGCGAGTTTTGAGAGAAGAATAAACATATAATTTATAAAGTTGACCAGATGAAAAATGAGAAATGGGGCCAGTTAAAAAGTTTATTTTATTTTTAAACAAGTAGTTTATTTATTTATTTTTAAATAAGCAAGATGCACATACGCAAAGAGAATGATGACATTTCTGCTTGTTACTACTATGCCATAACAGCTGTCAATCTACTGGCTGTTCATTGTTAAGCAGGAATTGAAAATAAAAGAACGAGAATGCTGTTGTTATGGAAACTCGCTTTCTATACGCGCTTGAGGTCACGTGCTGTGCTGGCTTTATATCAACAGCGCGTTTTGTAATAAAGTTCATCAGAAAACAATCAAACAATGAGAGCATGCTGTTTTTTTTTTTTTTTTTTAATGAAATTTAAGATTGCACGTTCAGAGAAGAATAAAAAAAAATGGCAGAAGGAAACAAAAGCGGCTTTAATTAATTTCTTTCAATAAAAACCTTTTACTGACAGACAAAATAAAATAAAATTAAAGTCCATTGTGGCCATTGATTAATATGCAGCTAAAAACTAAAGATGGTGAATAACAATTAGATTCGATCTCGCGTTAACATGTTCTGATTCAGATACCGAACAGAACGTTTCTCAAGGCAATATTTAGCATTCAGTTGACTTTCTCACATCTTAATTGCAAAAGTTATATTGTGCACAATTCCGGATTTAACATTACACTGAATTCTTAGGAAGTAAGGCTAGCAGATTTTCGCTTGGTTCATTTAAGAAAGCAAAGAATCGTTAATCATTATTTATATAATTAACAAGTTGGTTAATGCACGCAGTGATTTCAGGCGCGTTAGAATTTTTTTTTCTTTTTCTGTGATTAATAGAAGTGAAAAGTAAATACAGTTATCTCCTTATCAATTAATTTCTAGCATTATAAAAATTTACAGAAGACTTAAAATTTTATAGGTTTACGTTCTCTGAATTTAACTATTTAGTTTAATTACAACTGCATATTATTTATTACTCTCTTCCCGTATGCTTTTAAGTCTCTTTTCTCTATAGTTATATGTATGTCTTCACAAGCGACACCACGTTCGCGAATTTTACATAACAATACATGCGAAGCGTACACACACTGTTCTAAAGCTAACAATACTTCCTTAAAATTATATTTAAATCAGTGAATTTCTTTTTCCATACAAACTGTATCAAAAGAAAAAAAAAAAAAAAGAAATAATAATTTCCCGATTTAATAGTTGTCTGACTTTAATAAAATTTGGGATGGCTCGACAGATCTTTGTAAAATGATTAAATATAAAATTTCTTGAAAATCCGTCCACTAGAAGTCCAGTTGTTACATGCGGACGGACGGACGGACATGGTGAAGAAAACTGGCAAAGACCGAAAAAAGCGTCCTGAAGAACACTTGAAATAGAAGAGAAATACAAATACATTAGAAGTTTATATCACGATATGTCTGAATATCCCTCCGATTTCTTATTTTAATCATATTCAAGCCAAAAAAACATCATGAGTGATACCTCTTTGACAGGCTTTCCCTGACTATCTCTGTAAGATAAAATGAAACTCCCCAAGCGCCCATTACATAAAACTCGAAGCGTATTCAACTCTTTGCCGACTCTCACCGTGAATGACACATGAACTAATTTTGTCGTTCTAAATTAGGGCGTTGTCGCCAAAACCCCGCCCGTTCAAAGAGAAGCAAACATATTAAATTACGAAGACACGAGAAGCTTAATCAGACACGTGACTACGTCTCTCGCCGCTGTATGTTTTTTTTTTTTTTTTTTATTCTCTCAGTATCATCGATGAATACAAGAGGGAGTGAAACAACAATAGGACAGCATTGTTTGACACGGGAGATCACGTGACAGCATTGTTGAAGCCCTAGTGTACCGTACATTAATTCACGCGCCTTAAAAGACACGGGTGGAAGATGGGAAAGCAGCTTTGTGACGCAGCCTAGTGACTCGAAAATTAAACCTCTGACACTTTCATGAATTAAAATTCAAAAAAAAAAAAAAAAAGGAAAGAAGCTTTATTAAAGCATTTAAGACTTTCATTCGATACGAAGGTTATTATTCTTAATTTAATCAATTTAGACGAAATGCATTATGGGAGAATTGTACAGAAGCACTAGTCGCACAAAGGAGGGATGTGATTATAAAATACGCAAGAATTAAAGCTAAGAAAGGCGAACAAAAGACACGAGGGGGGAGCGAAACTCGCTGTATGAATTTTTTGCGCCGTTTCGCGTCTTAGCACGAGAACACACGCGAATTTAAGAACGGAATATCTGATAGCATGAAAATGACATCCGCGTGTCCCCCCCCCCCCCAATCCTTTCTTTAATAATTATAAAAGTTTCTAAAACTGGGAAACATTTTATAGCGCCAAAACCCTCCACGATAAAAATCGAATGCGAAAAGTTTGTTTCCCCCCCCTCTACCATTCACGGTGAAAAATTACCGTCGATGGGGAGCCGTCGGAAAAGACGAGGGAGCAGAGAACGCCGACTTGGCAGAACCAGTGTATTAATGACAGCAAGAAGCGAGAGTGTGTAATCGCTTCCACTTAGCCCCCGAGTACTTTACACTACCTGAGATCATAAACGTGGGCTTCGTTCCGTGGATCATTACAATCAAGATGGCAAAGGGATGTAAACGACCTCGCGCGCCCCATTGTTCGCCAGAAGCCGTAAATACGAAACAGCCTCTCCTTAAGTTTCGGCTAGCTCTCCCATCCCCCTTTCTACACACCTAGTACACAAACACGCAGAGAAAGAGAGAGACTATTGAGATAAAATTAATAGAGTTCGGTTGTGTTGCAAGCAGATCTCGCACTGCGTTCCAAAGACATCTTGTTGCTATAATTATCTTTTGTGGCCGGTTAACAATGGGAATATGTACGCACGAAATACTCCGGGCTCGAGCAGCACAAAAATCACGCGCAGCAGCAGCAACAATGAGGGAAAGGGAGGGCGGGTTGAGAGCGAGCCGCGCTTTTTCGCAAAACTAACGACAATTGTAGCCTTTTATAAATGATGTCGGATTCGTGATTTATCGTAAACAGCAACTGGGAACTCAATTCACACGTTTCCATTTGTAGAAAATGCCCATTTTCGTAACAAGTTAACATACGTGCGTATATATATTTAAAAAAATCGTGAGGGTAATTTTCCTCTTCGTCTTTTTACCATTAGTTTATTAAGTATCGTGTCGGAGAGGCAGTTGCGTGAATGCCTGCACACACACACGTGCCAAAGTTCGCTCCATTTACGCATACTATCTATAGTAAACTGCGCATGTCTACTATTGTGACTTTAATATAAATGAGAAGCTATTAATAGAACGCATTAAAAGGTATTCGGCCCGAGAATCCATAAAGAGTAATCAGGTGTCTTTTATAACTTATCAGTTGCATAAATTGCAAGAGAGAGAGAGCGAAAAGGCGGTTGTACCGAAATAAATTACTTGTTTATTTACAAGGGACCCGTCCGGAATTTTAATTTCGCTCCAACTTCCGTTGCACTAAAGTAAACTCTGCATGGAAGCATTTTATGGAACAAAAACGTTTTTGCTGATGGCTAAAGTAATGAGGAGTAAACTAAAGAGGCCAACATTCATTTGAAAAATGTTAGAAGGCAAAAAGGGTCGTGAGGAGATCGCAATTAACGTCCTTCGACAATCCGATATTGCGTGTGTCGCTTCTCTTAGCTGTTGACATGTCATAGCTAAAAGATCTTGACCTTTCCGACAGGCTGGTGATAGAGTTCCTCGCTAACGGACTTCCGTTGTTCTTGCCAACGTCTACACTGACCCGAGTACAAATTATGACGTGACACTAACAGGAAACTACATCTCTTTATTGTTCAGCGATACGTAGCCGGAGTTTCTCTAAGATATTTGTCTTCATTGCGCCCGCAGCTTGAGATCTTAACAGTGATTATGTGGAAGAGTTTCTAGGTTTTAGTTATATTTAAAAATTTAAATACAAATTTCTGTAATGTAGCTTAAATAAATAAATATAAGAACAACAAAGGAATTAAATCACACGTTGGCCCCTTTAAAGCGGATTTCTCTGTATATTACTACTGTATTGCGGGTGGGCAAATTCAAATAATGACGGGGTGCTGAATGCTGATTAAAAAAAAAAAAAAAAATGCTGGTTAATCCAATTGTAAAGATAGTGGTGCCCCTTAATTCGCATACCAGCCCTGAGCTCTACCACCGACATAAACTTAAATTACTAGCTGAAACAAAAATATACCTCGAACTGCGCACAGACAACCGGAGTTGCAGCATCAGTTGTGACCTCAATTGTTGTTGTTGATAGGGTTTTAAGTGCAATGGCTGCTTAGGCCATATTGCACTTAAGAAAGTGGTTCATACTGCCTGTTGTGACCCCAACTGAAGTAAAAATGTAAACGGGTGAAGAACACTCGTTTAAAAAAGGGAATACAATTAGTAGAGCAATTATATGCAGATGACAGAATCTTCAGGGAATGGTAAAGGACCCACAGAAGACATCGTGTGCTCCGAAAGAACGGTAAAAGAAGTGTTTCCCGTTTTTTTTTTTAATTTCTCAAAGAATACAAAGAGAAAACAAAAGAAATAGGAAAATAAAGAAAAGGGAGAATATAGAAAAAATGAACAGAGAAAGAGCAAGATGAAAGAACAACACAAAAAAAGAAAAGAAAGAAAGATAAATAGATAGAAAACATAAAAGGAAAGAAAAAAAGAAAGATAAAAACAGAAAAGAGAAAGGAAATGGGAAAGAAAGAAATAAAGATAGAAAAAGAGAAAAGGAAGGAGGAAAAGAAAGAAAGATGGCAAAAAGGAAGGGGAAGGAAAGAAATTAAGGCAGAGAAACAGAAAGAAGGAATAGAAAGGAAAGAAATAAAGACAGAAAAAGAGAAAGGAAATGGGGAGGAGAGAAAGATACAAACAGAGAAAGGAAAGGGTAGAGAAAGAGAAAGGGGCGAAAAGGAAAGGGGAAAAATAAAGAAATAATAAAGTAAAAATGAAATCGCCTACCAAAGAGGGAAAAAAGGGTTTAAGAAAGATGAGAAGAAAATACTTAGATAAGAAACATGGTCGATCTTTATCAATGGGATGTGGCTGATAAAGGTCTCAGCTATAAAAAACTGAGTTTTAAGCAGCTGTATTTTTATTTTATTTTAAATCTATACTTTCGCATTATTTCTACCGTAATAAATAATTTAAGATTTTTTTTTTTTTTTTTTTTTTTTTGTATTTAATTCTCACTGATGGCATCATCAAGTCGTACATCTCGAAGACTTTTATGGACAAATATATTAGAGAATAAAACAAATTACGCAAAGTTTGAAACTGCAAGTAAGGATAGAAGAAATCATAAATTCAGATAAAGACAAATGAAAGTAGAAAAATTATGAAAAACGCTGAAGTTGAAGAAATGGAAAACGGAATAAAACTAAAAAAAAAAAAAGTCATGTGGATTCGTTAGTTCTTTGACGATATATTTCTAGCGCTTTTTGAAGAGTTTGACTTGTTTTCTTGCGTACTATCACGATGAAATTGAAAAAATATTTAATTCTGCAAATAGTCTAATAAAATTGAGTGACTTGATGCCCCTTTCTGCTAACCCACTGTTTTCTCTTTTAGGAACATCTCCATCTATACAGCCACAAAATTACTATATATGAAGCCAGTTATTCAGTAACCCGGTTCACGAACAGCGTTAACCTTTTACTGAGTATTGTATTAATACCATTAAAGTTTCATGAATCATTTAGATTAATTACCTACAAAGCAAAGATCACGTGACCTGAAAGCATTCAGCGTTCGTGACACTGATAGATGCTCAGGCGCAGAAAAATACATACAACAGTCCCTAATAAAACGGGGAGATGGAGGGTGGGGGGGGGAGAAAAACAGAAATTTTGTTAAGTGAAGAACTAATTGCGTATACTTCACAATATTTCAAATGCAGATCCACTGAAATCACACCGACTGTCTTCGGGGGTATCAAAATCTCCTTTGGCAGCTCTATTGATTAAATTATTATCGATTTCTTACGGTAAGTTCCTCTGCAGATATGCTCTAATTATCATATTTAAAAAGAGGCTTAAACACAAGGCTGGACGACATTAATTATGATTCCCATCCGAAGCGCATGCGTTTTATTTTTTATTTTTTTTCCCTCCCCTCTCTCGTGGCTCTTCAAACTGGATATAAATTACGAGCTATTTTAACAATAAGGCACGTAGCAGAAATAATTTCAGTATTGCTTTATTCTTAAATCATGAGCGCGCGCACAAAAAAAAAAAAAAAAAAAAAAAAAGCCGTTTAATCAAGGCTAAAAAGATCGAGCAAAATTACCGTATAATCACATTCACGTTAATTGCAAAATAATTTTTGGACCCCTTAACGGTTCATTTAATTAGATTGGAAGGGGATTTTTTTTTCCATAAAAAAAAAGAAAAAAAGCTATTTAATATGATCGCTTCCTCTGTTTACATTGGCAGATTAGTAAAGCTAGATTTGACCATCAATTCAAAGTTCAATACTACGTAGTCCACACTTTGAGGTCATAAGGGTATTCTCCCTCAATGTATTCATATTTTTGATTTGACAACACATTGATTCGTGTTATTACGAAACCATCGTTCCAGAATGCTCTAGAATTGCACTAAAAATAACCAGCGCTTCCCAAAAAAGAGAAAAAATAAATAGTATATTTCTCTTTTTTGGGATGCGCTGTTTATTTATAGTGTAAATCTGGGACAAATTCGCAAAGATAGTTTCATAATAAGAAAGATCACTGCTATACACGAAGACAAGCCACAAATGTACAAAAAAAAAAGTGTGTGAATTGCATTGATATTTCTTAGTTTATGTCTGTCGTAAGCCTGCAACTACTCGTAATATTTTAATAATAAATTGAAAACATCGTAAGCATCATTGACAATGCGAAAAAGGTTACTGGAAGGCACAAATGATTTTCCCATTATAAAATATTGATAGGAGAAAAAAGGAAGTGCCTTAATACGGGGAGAGTGAACCTCTGTCATCAAACTCGAAGGCTGCTGCGACCCACCAAGCGTGCGTTGAAATCATCTCCTTAAAAGCGAAGGAAAGAACTCTTCCAGATAACACTTTTGATAACCCAGCGATGGAAAAAGGAACTCGTTTAATACAATGGGAGTTTGAATAGGTTTCTAAGTGCATCTCATAGAAACAACGCATTCTTTCGGAGATTTGAAAGTAATATCTGCAGCTCCCGTGTAAATATAAAGGCTGTCTGTGGGATTACCAGTTATTTTCGAACGAAATGTCCCAGTCCGAATGTGCGTGGATATTTACATCGATAAGAATGTCCGTGGCAATTTTGGTTAGAAACTCATCATTATATCTCTACTGCCCCCCCGCCCTCACCCCATCTCTCTCTCTAAAATAAAATACACACGTTTCTAGACAAAAGATTTTTCGCAGACTGGTATATATCTGTCCTAGCTAACTCGCCAATCAAGGATGAAGGCGCGCGCCTGTCCATGGGAATATGAATGCATCTTTATAGGAGCTGGCACGAAGCCCAAGAGCAGTCTCGGACCTACTTCACAAGTAGGCAGTTCAAAATTACGGTTCTGCAGAGTGTTCCCAGATGAATTCCTGAAAGAAATCCCCCCCTCCCTGTCTATTTAGAGCTGACCTCAGCATAAACGTTCAATTTTTTCACCCTAATGAGTTGGCAACTGAAGCCTCGCGTGAAAGGCGAGGCCCTTGAATATGGAAAGACATGTACAAAGACGGGCAATTTTATGAAAAGTGCAGAAATTTGTTTATATTTGGTTCTTGCTACCGTCTCTGTAGTTTTTTTTTGGGTTGTCTTACCGAGCGGAAATGGCTGGGGTTTGCTCTCAGATGGAAGCTGTAAATTCTTTTTCTACTTTACGTTCTAAAGGTCGGTTTGTCCATCTTGGAAAAGTGGACAAACCGACCTTTAGAATACATGAAAATTATTAACAATATACACTGGCATTGAAAATCATCGGGCCAATAAAAAAAAATCCAACGCTGCCATCTGTCGGTTGTTTTAATAATATAAACTAATCTAGTAATAAATATAAATCAAACCCAACCTAATTCCAATTATCGTAATCATATGCTTCATTACCAACACGTTTTAAGATCTTCGGAGGGAGTGATGTCCATATATGGACAGCTACACTAACTAGTTCATTGACCTTGATAGAGAAAGAAAGAAAGAATTTTGTGCGATCGTTGAACTGTCTCCAGACTGTCCCGTGATCTACCGATGTTGGCTGGCACAGCCGTTTTTTTTTCCCCCCCTCACTCTCGTCGCCATGATTTCCGACTCCAGCACAGATAAGCTGCCAAATTCTCCAATCCCCCCCCCCCACCAACCCAAACCTATTCATAATTCTGGACTACATTTTGCTCGCAGTGAGAATGATTTATTTACAAAAGAAAAAGATAATCCCCGGAAGAAACCCTACAACCACTATCTCGAACCGACTAAAATAACAATGAGAGGGAAAACTTCCATTAATTATCTTTGTTTTAAACGAAACCTCCCCTTATAACGCGACAAGATGTTGGGAATGGTGTTTGTATTTATCTTTCACATTTTTATACTCGTACTTCCTTCCTTCCGTGTACTTACACTTGAACGATTAATTTCTCTTTCAAAATTGTATTTAATTGCATTCTCCGTATCTTCCACTTCGGATAGCCAAGAAATTGATTCCGTATCCTTTTTGCTCAGCAAAGCAAGAGTGCTTTGAGCTCAGCTACAGTTTTTATTGCTTATCTCAAGAAAACTGGCTACGCAACCCGTACAAGGTGCATTGTAAAAGTTCAGTCTTTTCCAAATCGATACGCAACTTCCTTCCAAATGTTCCTGCGCTACACTTAAGCAAAATACGGTCCCTACATAAAAGGTTAATGAACTGTACAACCAGATACCCGATACGTAAAGTAGCTAGTTCGAGATTATGCCACCAGGTGTCTAACATATGGTTTCGCAACAGGGTCACGCTATGTGCTCAGCATGCAAACTTTCGCAGTTTACATGTACTACTACGTTTGCTTGTTTGTTATCGCGATAAGGCAACTGAAGTCACGAGGCGTCAATATATAAGCCGTGTTCTAGGTTAGTTTGCCTTTTTCTTTTTTTTTTTTTTTTTTTTCGGGGTGAAGAATCGTGCAACTCTCATTACAGACTAACTTCGGTCACAGTGCCAGAAAAGCCCATAAAAGATGCTCCCATCTAGATGGGACTCGAACCGAAGGTCTGCGTCCATGTTCTGAAAACATTCCAAGAACCATTTCCGCACACCTTTTAGCTAACACATAATAAATTTGAATTTATTTAAAATGTTACAAAATAGCGCAATCTTATTTAATACGAAAATCTAATCATTAATTTAAATTCGTTTAAATTAAAGGAGGAATGAAAACAATCCCGAATTGTTTTGATCTTCAGTTAAAAATGTTGGCTCCTCCAAAAGCTTCATTTTGTTTTTTTCACGACTTCCGCCTTACGAAGTGTGAAACGCCATATTGTGAACCCTCCCCCCCGCCTTCCCTACACGTTTTTCTACAATAGGGCGGATAAACCTACCACGACAGCACCATCGGGGTTGCAGGTTCATTATTCAAGGTCGTGCATTCTAACATCCGTGAAAAATATCGATTACACGCATGGATCAGAAGGGGAGGGGGGGTGGCGAACTGTTTTCGGCGGAGAGCGACTCGATTTTAAGCGACACATGAGTATCGATTGACCAAAGTCAGTTTCGTACGACGGTTAAGCACACACTCTACGTCTCTCGAGACTCGTGCTTCGGAATGACCTATTGGACTCCTGTTCTCTTGCTGCGCCACATCTGTATACGGTACAGCATGTTGTGTTCGTTGATAGGATGCTCACAGCCAATGCAATGTGGGCTCGGTGTGTCATCTTCATATGGTTCCAGAAAAAAAAATGTTGCGGAGGAAGTGAACAGGAATCTCGATATTTGTCATAGCTCGCAATGCACGAGATTTCGCGTAATAAACACTACGTAACTCACACCTCGGTGGATAAACAACTCCGCTGTAAGATGCAATTTCCTTTGGGATTACTTTGTATTTGACCAACACGATTAAGTCGCTATCGAAGCTCCACCTGCTTAGCATAAGGAAATAGATGCCTTTTAAACTCACGCGCATACGTACGGACCTGGACCAAGTTAAAAGTGGCGACAGTGCCCACACGTGAAAATGACAAAACACCTTCAACGGATCGTCGCCATGGTTACGAGCACGTATACATAAGTGCGAACGGCTTTTCATTTACGAGTGGTGCCAGTCCTTTTTAAACGTCACCCGCACAAACGGATGCATTGGAAATGAATACTTCGGGTCTAATTTGGGACAGGATGGAAAAGGGATAGCGAAGAGGTGGGGAGGGGAAGGGGTATCTCCGTAGTATGTGAATGATATGAATGCACAAAAGCGCCAATGCACGCTTCGTTCACGCCAAGTATCGCCCTTAAATAAAAATGAAGGTGGAATAGCATTATTAAAATGCTGTCTCACCGTTCAAATTAAACGAGAGGATGCAGAAGTGGTTTTCCACGACGGAAATGAAGCACTCCCTTCTGCGGTGATACAGGCGAGAGGAACCAAATGGGAAAGATCTGGCACACAGCTAAATAACGGGAAAGGAAATTCATAAGATTAAATCGGTACCTTTAAACATCGACCAATGCCTGGAAAACTATCAGCGCGAATATTATTTACACAAATATCCGAATGGTGTCGCTTTGTTCGCCATAGGGATCATATTGCGGAGGTAGCTAAGGATATGAGGCACCAGAATATCGTTTATGTAAGTTGAATGTATTTTAGGGTCGCTTTGACTATTTTCCGGGATGAAAAACCCGAGTTTCCTCGCCCACAGTGTAAAATAATAATAATTTTATTATTAAACTAAACTAAAATTTATTTTTATTATTAAACTAAATTAAAATTTATTTTTATTATTAAACTAAATTAAAATTTATTTTTATTATTAAACTAAATTAAAATTTATTTTTATTATTAAACTAACTAAAAATTGAAGTTCTTTTTTATACCAACAATGAATGACCTTGAATAGCTTCGTAACCACTGCGCTAGCCACTTGGGCTCGACTTCTTAAAGATTTAGATTTTATATTCTTAAATTCTTTAGTTAATCTTCTCCTTCCCCTCCCCCCCTTTTTGTTTTCATCGAGGCTAAAGTTAGATAACCTGCACTCTATTAACAAAAAACGATTAACGGCGCATGCCCAGTCTTCTGTAATATAATTACATATTAATTTCCGGTTACCACTTAAAACTTCAACGATCCAACGTAATGCCAATGAAACCTTTCATCAAACCCAAACAACAATCAGTCATGTGTAGCGTGCCGCGCGAGTAATAAGACCACGATAACTGCAACAACGCTACATGACGTATCACAACCCACGAAACGAGAAACTTGGCAAAAAAAAAAAAAAAAAAAAAAAATATTGTATAATGCAGCAAAACACGAAAATAATTTTTCATGCGCGCGCTCAAAACTGCAGAAATATAAAAGTCCGCGCAAAAGCGCTCGCAAGCTGTTGGATGGGTGTGGGGGGGGGGTTGAGAAATAAGCGGAGTAATAATGTCAGCTGTTGAATAAAACTTCTAACAATCCTGTCTTATGTACTTTTTACGATAATTGATTTTTCAATTAACTCGCGTTGAAAATTTCACGCTTCTGAGCAAAACTGCATTATTATTTTTTTTTTTTATGTCCTCAAATCGGATAAGTTTTACATTTCTTCGCAAAAATTCTTTCCTCGTTTTTTTTACGCGTGCGAAGAAGTAACGAAATGAGCTAATTTTTCATCTCCCGTTGCTCAGTGCCTCTTTAAACGATATTAAAATATTTAAGTCCGTACCTCGGAATCGTTCCACAAAAAACAATTTGGTTATCGGGGTTAATAAAGGTTTCGCTGCAGTAGCTCGTAATTAAGCTTACAAAAGAAAAGTAAATCCCGGTCGCAGGAGAAAGACAAGAAGCACCAAAACAGCACCGAAGATAATAGGAAACATTCTTCTCCAGCAAGTACGTTACATACTTCTTCGCGAGACTGGTTAAATTAATTAATTCCAAGAAGCTTTTCTTGCGTACCAAACACGCCTACAGCGCACTGCTAACCGAGTGTTGCAACTGGCTTTGGCTAATCCCCGGTAGTGGGAATGGAAGGAGCCCTCGCGAGATTATTTGATCCCGATACCCGTAATTACAATCGTGTAACTTTTCGACATCGGCCGAAGTCATCAACTCCTTTCGGGCCTTCGCAGGACACCTCTCTTTGTACTCCAGATGGTAATCCATCCACAGTTTCCAGACGTGGTTAAAATAATTAAGACAAGGGCCCTCTGTTTGTATTCACGCGCCCCTTTTGCTTACATTCTTAACAGAATCGTTTACTCAAAATAATCGCTGGCTTCAACAGGATTTCTTGTGTTCAACACTTTGCAGGGTTCTTCCCTTGCGCGGTTTGCGCTCTTCCGAATTCTGAACCGCCGTAATTTGTTCTGTCTGCGTCCGCCTCTTGAGGAATTGCCTCCTGCCATCGTGTATATTATAACGTGGCGACAAATCCCCTACGCAGTGCGTCTTATGATTACAGCCAATCCTTTGATCTTGCCATAAATTAGTTACGTTGTAGTAATTATTCAGCGTTAATTGGCAACCGAAGCAAACACGCTGATTTGATTCCACTTTAGATTGGACTAAGAAACTTGTCACTGTACTCTGATTCCAACATGCATCGCAATGTTAGTCTCTCTTATATAGATTGAGTACGAAAGAATAATTATTATTTAATCAAGATCGAACTAAGGGAATATTTAGAATTGTTTCTATTTAATATAAAGAATTAATTCTTCGTCTCTCTTCCTCCGTCCTCCCCATACCGGTTGGATAAGACCCGAGTTCGAGTCCTGCCGATGACGAGAGGAATTTTTATGGGCCTTTATCACAACGTGGCTGAGTTAGTCAGTCTCACGCGAGGGTAGCGTGGTTTTTTCTCCCGAAAACTCGGGTTTTTCATCCAGCAAACAGAAAAGCGACCTCAGAACATACTCAATTTACAGATATACACGGAGGAATATGGCCTTAGCTCTAATACTCCTAAAACCCTACTACAACAACACGAGGACTAGTTAAAAGGACTATCGTTTGCACTAACATATAAAGCAACATTTACTCCATATGAGTGGACACTTAACTACTAGGCGGTGCACTTAACTAATAGGGAATAGGTCTCCTCCTCCCCAACCGAACAGCCTGGATTCATCGTGGCATAGATTTAACGAGGTGTCGAAACCAGATATCCACCTCTACTTCAAAGAACTCTTGTTCCACCTCATCCCACAGGTACTCAACTGGATTGAGATATGATGACTGTGATGTAGGCTGAATTCACTCTCATATTTATCGAACCACTTCTGGTCTATTGTTGCTCTAATATACCCAGGCTAGGGAGAGATTCCTTTGGATTGGAGAAGTGCCAACGTATCGCCCCATACATAAAAGCAGTTCTAAGAGAGAAGTCGGAAACTACAGATCGGTTAGTCTGTTTCATTGGTGGGAAAAATCTTGAAGGCAATGATTAAGAGTTCAATCCAGGGACATTTAGATTGAAACGGCATTGTGAAGGATACACAACATGATTCTGTTAAGAGAAAATCATGTCCCACTAAGCTGGTAAGATATTTTGAGTTTCTTATGAGCTGGATGTACGGAACAATTTCGATATAGTTAATTTGGACTTTAGCGAGGCATTTGACTCAGTCGTTCATGAGAGGTTACTATATAAGCCGAAACATCCTGGGATTACGGGAAACAATCCGAGATGAATCGCAGGGTGGCTGCAGGGCAGAAGGCAGTGATTAATGAATATTCTTCAGATTGGTGTAACTTCAGAAGCGGAGTCTCCCCCAAAATTAGTTCTTGGACCACTGTTTCTTGTGATTTTCATAAACATTAACGAAAGGATATAGGGAGTGATGTCAAAAGATTGAGACAGTCGTTAAGGATCAGTGTCAAAACAGCGCTCCTTCAAGATGACTTGAACAGACTTCAAAAATGGTCATAAAAAGTGGTAGTTATGTTTAAATGCACGGAGGAAGAAAGGGATCTAGGAATTACATAACGTAACTCCCATAAAGATATGAAGTTCTTTGAGTAGTGTAAAGAGGAGGCCAGGAAAGCCCATGGTGTCCTATCGAAAGTTTATCGAACGATATCCTGTACAGAAAGGGAGGTCATAATCCCACTCTAAGACCGCATTTGGAATGCTGTGTCCGGGTATGGAGATCTCATCCGATAAAAGACGGAGCTTTTTGAAAGGGTCCAAAGAGGAGCAACTGGCATGGTGAAAAGAGGGCAACCATACGAGGAAAGACTTCGGGAAAGGGGACATGATTGAGGTTTATAAGTCTCTGAGGGGATTAGTAAAATAAATGAAAAATTACAGAAGAAGTGGGGGTCATAAATTGAAATTACAGGGAAGAGATTTAGACTAGATTGTAGGAAGTTTTCTTTTAACCAACGAGCTGTTGATTACACGAAGAAGTTTCCTCTGCAGGTGTTGAGGCTGACAGTTTGAAGAAATTCAAAAGGTCAACTGGATAGCTATGTACGTTCAAGAGGGAGGTGCATAATTTTTTTTTTCTTTTTTGGCTGGTGTAGCCAAAGTTCCTGTGGCTTCCTTGCACTATGGTACATGCTTATAGGGTTTCAACATATAGTAGTTCCTCCTATCATGTTTAGGCAGAATTGCAAATACATTCTGACCTAACTCATGGGTTTTTATTTTCAGTCCTATATATTAAGGGGTGGTGGGGGGTTCTTCCCAAAGAGAACAGTCCGTATCCTGAACTGGCAGTATTTATTAAAAAAAAAAAAAAAAAAAAAGTCAAAGGCAATATGAATTCTAGGGGTGGAGTCAAACACTATGCAATCCATGGAAACAATAATTCAATAATTTACATGGAAAATATAGACCTGGATAGTTTAATTCTTGGACAATAGACATCTTCGCATACTTCATTAAAATTAATAAGCGTTAATTTCGAAGATTATTGCACGTGACATTAAAGATAATAAAAAAGTCACCGGTCCATTCTTACTAGAATGAACGAGTTTTTCGAATATGGGCAACAATATTCTGTGTGTGTGTGTATGCGCGCGCGTGTGTAACTTCTGGGGTCTTCGATCTGTACCTTCCTCGATAAATCGAAGCCATTTAAAATCGTTACTGAGTATATTAAAAAACCCATAACTGGTTTTTGTTTATAGAAGAAGCGGCCAATAACAGCCAGAGTATTTTTGGTTAAATTCGAAAGACATCCCATTACAAGAAGAGGAATATCTCAGCTCTAGCCATGTAAGAAAGAAAAAAACAACAGTCAAGAAAAAAGAAAAACAGAGACAGCGGGAGTTGAAATGCTATCAGGTATGAGTGTTCTTCCAAAGAAGAGGGGGGGGGAGAATAACATCAATGGAAAAACAACTCATTTACACGAGTCCACTCTTAAACAAATAGCTGTGTCGATAGTGTTTGCGTTAATAACACGGTCCGTTCGAGACAGATAACGGATGGTATTTGGAAAAGCAGATAACGCACCTCTCCCTCTCTCTCTTTTAAGCGTTCTCGCTAGTCAATACCGTTGCCGTGGTAACCGCATTGTTGTGCACGTGTAAGAAGAGACCGCAGAAAACTGTTGACAGGATAAAGAAAAAGTTTTCTTGTATACCGCTTTGGATTTTTATTAGATTTGCCGTAATTTGAACTCAGTTTTCCGGTTCTGAATGGATGTGCAAAGGTTTCTTTGAAGGGATGGAGATGGAGGTGGTGACGACGGGGTGGGGGGGAAGAGAAGAAGAGATTACAAAAACTTGTTTCCTTTGACAGAGCATGTATCGCGAAATCTCCAAAAAAAAAAAAACATTTCAAAGCAGTCAGCTGTAACATCGGAGCATTTGGTAACGATGCATCCTCAGTGGATTCATTTCCAATGAAGACAGAATACCCAGAGAAAACTCTCGCTACCAAAAGTCACTAAATTTTAATTCGCAATCCGATGTCAAAGAAAAAGAGTCCAGTTGACATCTTTATCTGACCTGAGCAAGACAAATTGCTGATTACCACGATAAAGCATATTTTCCAGCAAGTACACCGTTTAACAACTGGAGAGGAAGGGATGCTGGCGAACGGGATTCGTACCTAGAAATCGGTAACCATACTGAAGTCGCGAGGACACTCGCAGGAAGAGGTCTTATAAAAAGGCTCCTGTTGTCGCGTCACGAACCACCCTACGACAGTCTGACCACTCGAATCAAACCCTGATCGTTCCGCACGTGCGACAAGAGGCGCAATCGTCCAACCGTCATCACCGACGATCGGCAAGTGGAGAGAGAGGTCTTTATTGCGTTCATTCAACTGGAAATTTATAACGCACGCCGAGAGGAAATTAAAAAGGTCGTCCCCCGAACTGCTCCCCTCCTTATTAACGATGTTCCGGGCAGAACCGCTATCCGAACCACATCGAAAGTAATTAGAAAAAAGGGAACCTCGAAAAGGGACAAAAACACCCGTAAAAAACACGGCAACTAATCACCGCTGGCATCCGCTAATTAAACTTAAAGCTTTCAGATATGCGTGTCACCAGACCACCGTTCTCTGCCAAAGGATTCCGCAAATGCTTTCCGTAGCTGGGCGACCACATACAATACCGCAATGCAGCTAGCCCCGCGCGGTCACTCTCTCTCTCTCTCTCGCGACCGTTCCGAAGACGTAAGGGATGCGGGGAGGAGGATTTCTTTTCCGAAAAAATATTACGCTGTAATCCTATCATCCTACAGCATTCAGTCACTTCGGGATCAATGCGAGAAGGATTTTAAGTGGCGCCCACTTTCTCTGCTACTGCGAAATCGCCGTGTGGTTTATGTACACTCTATGCAATGTGACACAGTGTTTGACACCGATTTTTTTTTTTTTTTTTTTTAATGTTGAAGTCCTGTATAATTAAACTCAAGAAAGTTGAATCCAATTTAGAGATGCTGATGAAGAGAGAGAGAGAGAAAGAACAGAAATAAGTTCAAGATATGAAAGTGTAATTACTTCAGGACTTTGTTATGGTGTGCGTAAGGCATTATCATTTAAAAGGCAAAAAAAATTTCTGTAGAAGATGTTTTTTTTGCTCTTTATCACCCTCCTAATGATATTTTTTTAAATTTAACTTCACGTAAGCAGCCATTATTATCCAAATATATCAAACTGAAATCACGACTGACTAAACAGTTCAATTCAGTGCTCGTCACTGAAACTGTCACACCTAAAAGGACTGCATGCTTTGAGCTGAAAATAAGTAGAGCCACAGATTTCAACGACTAAGATTGATCAGTTCAGCAGTATTTACTTACGAAAATGCGGTGTACATCATTATAAAGTATGGTCTCCATGAACAGTGACATAAGCGACCAGTGCCACTGTTAGGAGTGAAAAAGGTGGCGAATGTCATCTTGATGACTATTGAGTTGTGCTTCTTGTACTTGTGCTGGGCAATGGTGGTAAGGGGCTAAGAGATGGAGATCAGTGGACGTCCATCATATCCCAAATGTGTTCGCTAAGCGAGAGAGAACTGTGAACCTGCAGATCTGTCGATGGTCCATTACTTCAGAAGAAATGACTCGACACATCGATCATAGAATGGTTTCAACATAATGTCCTGCCGTGGAGGTACCATCAGAACAACCACAGGTCAACGGCTATTATAACATGATTTTCCATAACATGATTCCGGGAGGTGACTGACTATGCCCCTCTGCCCGGGTGTGTCTCCAGAAGCAAATACGGCCGTCACAGGGTCCCAAACAGAAACGTTACTCGTCCACGGACAACACGATGGCCAAACAGCTCTCACCTTGTACTGCAGACGACAACGAATGGCGTCAGAGGCCGACGAGGCAAAAATGCAGTCCCACATTCTTCAATCGTTTACTTATCGTACTCTCCAACAGAGGCGCACACCGGAATGGTGTTACAATATCGGAAATCTGGCGAGTCATTAAAGATCTGTTTCCTGTCAGCGTTGATCCTCCGGTTCTGATTTTCTTCATGAGAGCTACACGGACGTGTTACCATACCTTCCAGTATGCAAACACCGACCAACCGTTCTGGCATCAGAACCCACACGAATAGCTACGTACCGTGTTCACTATCCAGCTTCTAAACGATGATTCGACACATTTCGGTCTTTCAGCTGCATGACATCGTCTTACGAGTGTTGAAAGCATTGCATACCCTTAGATGGTCATTCGCTCACCGTGATGGATTTGCCCATTAACGTTTACATACATTTCATACCCCTTCAGATTCCTACCTCAGGACGGAAAGTTACAAACTATTGCACGCATTCTACTCCGCCGATCAGCTTGACATATAAATTGTTTACATCGGTGGCTTCAACTTTTCAAGTATCCACCGCCAATTCCTTAAATGCCAATCTTCAAGTTATTCTCCAAAGCGGCGAAGAAAAACGTACGTAACTTCAATCCCTATAAAACATGTCTTAATTCTTGCAAAAAAAGAGTCTACCGCTCCTATGTTTATCTTTGATGATACTCAGATTTCTAGAGAAGATCACATATGTCTATTAGGGATTACCCTGACTTCTAATCTCCTTTGGCATAAGCACATCACGAATATTGCTTCCTGTACATACAAAAAAAACCGGGTTTTCTCTTTTGCTCTCGGCATTACTTTACTTCTAAACAACGGCTCGCTTTGTACAATTCTCAGATCTGCCCTACCATGAAGAGGTTATGGGGAAACCGCCCCAAATATGGGGCGCTGTCCCCATAACATCTCTCAGGCTTCAAGATTCATTCGAAAGAGGGCAGTCAGTTAATCAGTGACCCATCTCTTACAAAGTCTCTTCGTTCTCTGTCTCATAGACGTTCTGTTTCTCCTGAATGCCTTTTCTGTAGATACTTCTGTGGACACTCTTCTTCTTAATTGGCTTCTGTAACCTCCCCCCTCTCTCAAACCAGTCCAAACACGTGCCGAAACCAGTTTTTTCTGAAACTTACAGTCTACAGAAATCCATGTCTAATGTCAACAAGTACCTTCTACCTCTCAACCTTCAAGTACATATCAAATCTAGCCCCCTATGATTTTTTTGCACTTGTTAAGCCTCACTCAAAGGGAGGAGATTTAATTTTGTTGGTGATCCAATGAAATTAACAACCAGAATACTGTATCCCTTGACATTCTGTCAAGAAAAATTATTTAATGGTGTCTGGTTCCCCGTCATAATCGTCAGATGAACTTAAGTACGATCAACTGAATTTAGCTTGGGTCAAAGCACAATATCTAAACTCATTTGATCGTACTAACAAAGTAGGAAAACTGAACTGCGAAAAAAAAAAAAAAAGCTATCTTACATCGTCCATCATTTCATTCGGTGGCGAGAAGTTGTCTGTTCACCGCTGCTGAGATTGCTATACATTCTTTCAATTGACCCCGGTGTCAATGCTACGATCTCTCAGGGTTCTTCAAGGTCATTCTCGTACTTGAAAACAGTTCCATCAAAGAAAACTTTAATATGTTAAATCAAAACACCAACTCTTATCGGCAAAATTGCAGTATCGGGGACTGGATGTAGTCTATATCTCATTCTGCGTGTGAAGTTAGGTTAGCAAAGACTGACTGCAATAACACTCAAAAGCAAATTTTTAAAGGAAAGAGCACTGCAGATTATAAAATATAGCAAAAAGATAGGATAAGTTAATTATATCATCTTTTTTTCTATCATATTGTTTATAACCTAACCCAATCAGCTACCTACAGATACTATAGACTCCACAATCGTAACGTGACACGGTTCTGTTCAAGAATCATTCGTAATTATTAGTAAAATAACCAAATTGGAATCATTATTATGCAAAAGTGTTGGAAAGGCTTCAACAATCAACTTTTTTTTTTTTTTTTTTCTTACCAAGCAGACTCTAGCACGTGTCTCACGTGATTGACAGCGTGATATCGTAATACTGCGTGGTATAATGTTAATTTTGATGTTAATAACCAATAGACGCAATACTAAATATATAAAAATAAAACTAGTACACATCATTATTATTTTTTTCCTAACCTCGGACTTTAACTCTTTATTGCAAAATATTCTCCGAGAATTACGTATTCAAGTTACTATGGCATCGTCGGCTAGCTCACCTCTCTTTCTACAGTTTACGACAAGCCATAAATTTCGCTAAAATATCTTTGACTGGGAAACTTCCCTCCCACCCTGTCGACATCGACCCACTTCTCGACCGTTTCGTGCAGTTTTCACAACAACCTATACGCCTAGTAATGTACATGCATGCGTGCATAACGCGCGCATGTTTTCGAGTTAAAAATGGTACGCGCCTGTCTCGCGATCCATTATAGAACGAAATGACTGAACAATAAAATTTTTACAACTATCGGATAATCAAACGTTTCCTATTTATTTATAAAGCATTCGGCAACTGAAGATCGCGTAGACTCTTTGCTACGCAAAACACGAGGCAAAGAGAGGAAGGGGGAAGAAAGCTACGAAATCAAAGTCGTGACACTTTAGGGTGACCTGGCGCACTGCTCTTTTAATGTTATTACACCTTTATTTCTTTCATCTTTTAGGAATATCAAACGCGAACATAAAAGCTATGGAAACGCATATTTTTTGAATGAAACTTTCCTTGCGTATTCGGAAAGACTTTTTGGAATAAAGAACTGAATACAGATATACGAAAATCAATATTTCATACGAAATTTTCCCTCTCTCTTTTTGATTTAAATTGTACCGCATGCTGAGAACTGACGTAATTATTCTTTTTTTAAAAAATCGATTTCCGATATTTCAGTCGGCCACTACCAAAACCTGACAGGACATAAAATAACTATTACAGATCTTTTCAAATATCATACCATAATGCGTGTAAGAAAGCTACATTACTGACTTTGCAAATTCTCTTATTAAAATTAAAGTTGACTGACGTAAATAGAGGAATAAAAGCGCTCTGTAGAAAGAAATATTTAACGTAATACCTCCATTTCTATACAAATCTCCTCTGGAGTTTTATAGTCTTTCTAGTTTTGAATACCTTCTTTTCCTTTTCCGGCAAGGAGCCAAGTTTGGGGCTATAAAGTCGCACGAGGAAAAATCGCCAAGAAAGCATCACAGTGGTCGAGTAATCAAAAGAATGGGGAGAAGATATCGTACTTGGAATTGTCCTTCTTCCAACTTCTATTTCTTTATTTTTATATTTGCTTTCTATGTCACTTGACAGATACTTAATATCCGTCACACGTTTCACGCGCATGTATAGATGGTGAATAATGATGTTTTGACCTTACTCCGGGGGTAAGTTTGCATTTTTTTTTTTTTTAAGTGCGTTTCCTTAAGATACCGGGGAAATATGAAGATAAATACAAAGTTAGAGATGAGCAGAAATAAGAATTATATAAAATGAATCAAATTAATGGTGCTAAATATATTAACAAAGTATTAGCGAAATATTAACGAACATTTTTTCGATATTCGGGTATATAGTTCCTTGTTAAACTATATAAAAAAAAAAATGGATACATAAAAAATAAAAGAGAGAGAAAGCAAAAGAACTTTTGTTACCTTAAGAACAACTTCAAAGAAATCTTTCTTCCGAAGGGGCATTTTGATAGAAATATCTCCGTAAAAAGTACTGTCTGACACGTGCCCATTTGTACGGAGTCAAAAAAAAAAAAAATTCAACTTTCTTAGATGGGAGAGTTGAAGAAATACTAAAAACAAAAAATAAGTTTTTGTTTCGACTCCCCTCCCCCACTTCATTTTGAAGATCGAAAATCTATTGTTGAACGTCTGTCACTGTCATCCACAGTTGGCTTCTGTAGATCTCAATGTTCAAAGATGTTTGTGAAGATTTGCCGACTCAACTTCTTAAGAAAGTTTAGAAAAGAGAAGAACTAAGCAAGACAAGTATAAAAAAGAAAAAACATGCCCCGTCTATGATAACCGTACTGTTTACCATCTGTCTACGAAGAACTATGCATCTTTCATAAGTTGTTCAAATTGATTTCAGTACAATTTATATTTAATACACACGATGTGGAATTTGGTTTTTTAAATACGCGTATAAGAGCACGCGGATTTTTTCCCGATTGTCTTGGCAAATCTTCCAAATCAAAACATTCCAATTCAAGTCAAATACAGAAAAGAAAAGAAATATTTTTTTAAAGACCTATCGCCCATACTAAAATAATGTATCGTTTTCTTTTTCTTAGTAATGTGGTAAGATAACGTAGACACCAAATATTACTCGAAAGTCTTGCAAGTACGTATTAGAGTTTCGTTGCTGAATAGGAGACGTGATATGGGACTTAAACCTCCCCCTAATACCCGTCTATTTGTGCTCTTGCTTAAGGCCGTTCTAAACTTTATACACAAGACCAAAAAACGTTGATGGTTATGATTGCGAAATCATCGTCTGGAAGAGCGGAAATGGGGGAAGAAGGGGGGGGGGTTAAGGATGTTTTTCGTCCTAAAGCAAATATGCAGTGAATCAGTAAAATTTCTTCTCCGTGGTGGCGCGCCATTGGAATACAGATGGAAGTAGAGTGAACGATAAAAAAAAATACAAAATAAAGATCAATTCTTAAGAAAAAAAAGAAGACGTAAATATAAGACGCAGTTTTTAAGCCATAAAAAAAGTAAACGATACCAAAACCATGAGCCGCCTTTCTTGCTCAGTATCGAGTTAGTAGACCGTAGAAAAACGTATTTCTTTTATTGAAATTTAAAGAAGGAAAAAAATAAGTTACGTTTTTTTTCTAAATCTCCTTTCGTGCCCTCTGACCTCCCTCTTCTTACTTATTCTCTTTTTCCGCCCATTCGTCTTCTCCCACACCTGTTCAACAGTAATTTTGTCCGTACGTCTTTCTTCTTCTTCAAACCCCCCACCCCACAGTCCCCGAACACAACACTAATAACGCAAGACATAAGAAATAGTGTGCACTACACGAGCTCGTGTCATTTGTAATTTGTGAAGGAGTTCTTCATATTCGCGCATTTTTATTGATCGCCAGTGTACATAATAATGGAAACATCAGAAAGAGTTATGGCTGTCTTCTCTCGTGTAATTGCGAAGGTGTTATACGCGCACAAAAAAAAAAAAAAAAA